>NC_087212.1:30403743-30576243 GCF_015104395.2 Macrobrachium nipponense
CAATCCTCAGGTCAATGAAGGATTTGAAGAGCAATTTCTTTACCTGGTCTTGAAGACGTCATTTCAGAGAATATTTATATGATTTTACGCTTTTTCGGTCGAAACTTCCTGAGATCGAATTTTAACCTTAATGGCAAAAGCACTGAATACTTACAGTTCGTCTGAATGTTGAAATAATAATATTAGAAGAATATAATATATATATATATATTATATATATGTATATATATATGTAATATATATACATATATATATATATATATATATATATATATATATTATATATATATATATATATAATAGATCATATATCTTATATATATATATAAGAAATATATATATATATATATATACATATATCATATATATATATATATATATATACTATATATATAGATTATGATATATATATATAATACATACAGAATATATATATATATATATATATATATATATATATATATATAGGAGATATATGTATATAATATATATATACATACATATATATATAATTATATATATTATAATATATATATATATATATATATATATATATATAGGAATAATGTATATTTTTTTTTTTTTACATACTAACTTTTCTAACGTGATACCACAGTTTTGATAGAAATCACAGACACTAAACTTTTACTTCACGAGTCAAAATTCAGCAAAATGTTTTCTTTATCAATATTTACCATATTTTGACTAGCACACTAGTACTAAGATTCGTATCGAATATGCGGATGACTAATATAGTTCGTTTCGAATAATTAATCTTGAACGGGTTTTAAACTTGAACAATCTAACGGGCACTAAGTATACATCAAGTACTATGATCACCTAAAATAGATACGTCAGCAACAATCTTCAGGTAATCTAACTTCACTAAGACGCAAATTCCCACATACATAGATATGGTACTACCTTACGACTCAGCATAACCTTACTGACGAGTCCCAGGTAAAAAATAATGAATAAAATGCATATTATCTTTGGTGATTGCTCTCCATAAGGTGCCAGCCAATGTCTAAAGAATTCTTTAGGCCTTGGTGCCAGCCTTCCGTTTTAAAGTGATAAAATTCCAGGCAAAACAGTTTTGTTATCATTGACAACCAAAGTACTTATTAACCAGGGCTTCAAACACTTCAGACCCAATTACTGGTGAAGTGAATTTTCATTAGTGAATTCTTCAAATGTTTTTTTAATCTTTTATTTTCAGAGGAGTTGTATGTATTATCTGACTGTTTGAGTATGAACACTGACTGTCGAAATTAATGACACAAAACAACAACAAATCCTATTCACCTGAGTTTCAGTCAACTGTTCTTGTAATCCTTACACAAAAATGCTCATTATGAAATCTTTTCTGGTTCAGTACATCCGAATGTTTATCAACGATGTGTTCTTGCGAAATCTTTTCAGGTGTGGTTGGGTATCATGCTCTTTTTGGCAGCGAGCATGACAATAGGCTTGGCCATCAACTACCTGGTCCAACGCTGGGGTCTGAAGCCTCAGTCTGGTATAGGCCAAAGCCACCAACGTGCACGAGGACGTCAGGTCACGTTCAAGCCAGTCTGGCTCATTCAGCTCCTTCTTGCTGAAAGTATGTATAGAAAAGTAACCTTATTTATTCACGGTATGCACATTCACAATAGAGTCTTACTACTGCTCAACTTGCAACCATTTCATGTAATAAATATCACACAGTTTTTCTGGAACGGCACCAGCAGAACTTCTCGTTGAAATTACAGGTATAATCATCTGTATTTGATCTTATTTCTTAATCTGCCTTTTGCAAAAATAGAAAACTTACATCTTCTAAGTTTCAAAGCTTACTGATGAGTAGGCAGCATACTTTCCAATAGGCTCTGGAATGTAGCCTACATCTTAAAACGATCTAAATTGAAATGTCCATAATTCCTCATAATACTAACATCACCATTTTGCACAATGATACAATGAATAGGATCATAATGTGTGATGTTGACATTCTTTGGAAGAAATACATGCAGTAAATACTAGATGGGTTAGTAAAAAAATATCTGGAGTAATACTTTTGCTTTAACTGCAAGATGATTTCAAATAGCCTGACTATAGTCGCCAAACAGATTCATCTATAACTGATTCACTTAAGGTAGATTCTCGGATGAGCCTTATTCTTACGAGACGTTTGTTTGGTGGCCGTTGATTGGCTGGTACCGGGAGGTAGGCAGCTCCCAGCCAATCAGCGGCCGCCAAACTAACGTCTCGTAGGCATAGGGATCACCCAAGAATCTACCTTAAGTGAACCAGTTATAATTATTTCTGTACTGAGCTATGGCATGAAAATTCATTTCCAAATCGTTTGATTTACAAGCAGGCTGATTTTTGCTTGTGAAACGGAGGTGATTTTAGATTGGTTTAGGTTCCGGTTTAAAATTTGTTTTACTTAGGGGACTAATTAACGCAGTGCTTAATTTTTTTTCACTTTTTGACTTTGCAAGTTTCAAAGCAGACACGAAAACTATCATACACAAATCATTCTATGTTTTCTAATTTTAAAAGCCTACTTCAGGAAATGACACGAGGACAAAATTAATGAACCATATAAATCTGGAATAAGAACCAACTGGTTAAACGAAGAACAGAAACTAAATTAACTAATACAGTTAATTGTCGACATGAGCCTTGTTTACTTTCCAGCTGTGGATGTCCCTCCAATGGTGTGGACAGGGAAGATATTTCTGGGAACATGGATGCTGGTGGCTCTTATTTTGATTTCTGCTTATCAAGGCATTTTGACATCTCTCCTCGCTGTGCCTAAGGTGGAAATCCCTGTTGATTCGCTTCAAGATCTGGTCGACTACGGCAAAATCCCCTGGGCTAACGAATATGGAACCTCCCTACATCAGATGTTCGGCGTACGTTTTTCGTTGCCTTTACGTTCCTCATTCAAAACTACCTTTCAAGTATGTTAGTTTACTTTTGAAAACCAGTTATACGTTTATGTACAAAAATAAAAAAACAATAATTTCATTCATTCATTAATTTCTTTCAGCAATTGTAAAATTATTCTCCTAATTCTTTCGCTAGCAGGCTCAATGAGCTGATTCAAATGGCGGGACTATCAGTCTTTTTTTATACCTAGTACCATGATGATATATATATCAAGGTAACAACAATACAGTATAAATGGATTCTGTAAGTGAAATACAATTTCATTACAATTACCTTTACTACCTTAAATGCAGCCGTAATAGGCTATTTGACTTAAGCAAATGGATACTATGAGTGTAACACCTACGATAGCCGAGGTCAATAGTTCACGCATATACATTTTGTATCTCATGTATGGCAATACAATATGGTAACAACTGATAAGAAAGAAAGTTGCTGTATAGAAATACATTAATGGTCATAAAATCGTGGTAGGCTACCTGCCTACTGAACTGTGTCAATTACTAGTGAGAGAGAAAAAAAGGGGTTGCATTTTTTTCAAAGCGAATTCATGCAGTATATTTTGCTACAAATATGGGGGAAAAGATAGATAATTGCCTTTTGCATAAAGTTCTCAGTTTAAAGTGTGATGGCTGTTGTTTATAAGCACAATGAAAGTTTACGGTTATTTGGTATTGACCAAGATACCTAGGTATTGATAAAGTTAGGTGAGGAAGAGTATGGAGCTGCCATTGGATAAGATAGATTTTTTACTCACCATTATCCAGATTTTGGCGTTATTCGACGGGCCCTTGGGAGTAATCCAGATAACTGAAGGCTTACTTTTACAGGCGTATGAGATCCATCAGTGATATCTGAAGTTCAAATGAAAAATACGGTCCTTAATGTCAATAAACATAATACATCTAGCAGCGTCTGGTCCCCAGACATTGTATTTGTCAGACATGGTTCATATCAGATTAGTGAATCTTTATTTATTACAGTTTTTTCCTCTACTACTTGACAGGATTCGGAGTCAGGCGTACATAAGAAAATCAATGATGGCGCATTCCTCGTTGTTGCCAGCTGGGACGTGAGGGAACGCATAAAAAAGGAGAAATTCGCTGTTCTCTGTGATTTCTACTCCATGAAAAAAGTTTGTATGGATATATTACTTTATATAATAATTCTTTATGTAGAGAGAAATAGAGAACATAGCCTTCTGTTAACTTTTCTTGAGAGATCTTAGGATTTCAAAATGTGCATAACTTGCCATGTATTGAGACAATTTACTAACTTTCACCAATACAATGTGTTCCTCTTCGTCAGATAATAAGTGATGACTTTAGCGCGCTTGGGGAATGTAACTACTACATAGCCAAGCAAACCATCTGGTCCACTAACTTCGCCTTCGCCTTCCCCAAGCATAGCCCCATCATACCGCTTTTCGACAAACTGTGAGTCTGTCACCGACAGCTGCCGTAAGCTGTTTATCTTCTGTTCTTGCTATTCATGTCTATCTCCTTATCACCGGAAAAATATTTGTCAATGTTGCGAGATGATAAAAATAACTTCTCTTTGCCATGAACTTTGTAAATTCTGTATAATATTAAATGACACGTAGGGGCGAAGTACCGTCAATGTACCTCACGTGGTGCACTGAAGGGCGTTGAATTAGTGGATCTGTGGAGGTTTCTCCCAGTTCCCAGCTCCACTTTTAGACCCTTAAGGCTCCCATACACTGAACGACTGTCTGAACGATTGTCGTTATCGACCCACACACGCACACTCTATTCATAGAGTATGAACGATCTCCGCACCGATTCAAGTCTGAACAAAGATTCTGTCTCGAGAAGACATGGAATCATCTCTAGAAGAAACACGCGCGATAGCTTTATATCGGCAGACAAACCCATACATTAAACGATCTGTGTATGACAGACTTTAGTCGCAAGCCAGCAACCTGGTCATGACAGATTCCCGGTGAGATCGTTCAGGCACGAAGCTCCGCCCACTTTTGCATTCAGACAAGCCCATGCTGTACACAGTGTTTTTGCGAACGATACAGACAGTCGTTCAGAAATTCGTTCAGTGTATGGGGGCCTTTATAATTCATCTCCTTTATGTTGCTGTCCAACCAACCCAATTCCTTCTTGTCACTGACTTGAGCAATGAACGTTCGAAAGTTCCCCGATGCTAGACTTGACAGTTTCAATTCCATAATATCAAACTGACAATATTAGAAGCTGACATCATGACAACAATGACCTCTAATCATTGCAGGATAACAATGATGAAAGAAGGCGGCCTGATCAATCGATACCGCGGGATGTCCATCCCGAATGCCTCCCACTGCATGGTCAGACCGGGCAAGGAAGGCGGCACCAAATCTCTTGTCCTCTCAATGGATGACCTCGCGGGCATTTTCCTGCTCGTCGTTGGAGGTAACCTATGTCACGAATTTCCATCTCAGTGGATACATTCTTCAGTATAATGTAACTTAGGAGAGGATGCATAGCATATCAAACCGAAATATTAGTCACAGAATTCTGCAGCTTTTCATTGTATGTTTATCTACAGTCAGAAGTTAAATAAGTTGCTCCTTACAAAGACCACACTTCAAAAGAATTATCTTGAGGTGGTCGAGCTAAGTCATCACTGTTTACTAAGAACAAACTTATTTTCACTTAAATATAATCAAGAGGGTGCGATGTGAGGATATAAATATATGCATACAAGCACTCTCTTTATATCTTTCAGGGGTGACTCTAGGAATATTCGCCATCATAATCGAACTCATCACACACAAGCTTAAGAAAAACTGAGATTTGCTCTTCGGGTATTAGGACTCCTTAACACAACCACAAATCAAGCACCACAGTTTTATTCACGTTTTTTATTTATTCTGTTTCATATTAAACTAATTTCAATTTTATTTAGTTAACGACAGAGGCGAAGAAAATTCTCTTCTTAAGCTAATCAGTCTGCTTACTTCTTAGCTCTCTCTAAGATGGGATCTCGAATCAGCGCACATATCGATCCAAGTATGAGCCACTGTTAGGTTTATCTGCTTTCAAATTGGACTGACAATAAATGTGTATGCAATGATAGTTCGGCTTAGTGCTTATTCATCCTTTGTATACACTTTCGTTACTATTTGAAGAACTCGGACTGACCCAAAATACTGACGCATCGTTAATTCCGTAGCCATGAAATACTGAAAAAAAAGAATTTGCACAAAAGGGATAAAAAAGGCCGGACTGACCATTAAACATCTGTTTCTACGATTTGACGGCAATAAAAGTGGAATGATTAATAACACATAGAATTATTAATAAGTAATGGAACTGAAAAAGAATTGCTCCCTAAACACTGCCGATTTTGTAGGTGAACTAAAAAAGAATCTTCTATAATAATCGAGGGGTGGCAAAACCAAATTAGTTAGTTACTCTTCGAAAACAAGCAGTTTCCTTTACATAATGGAATGGAATCTAAGGAAGCTGCAAGGAACCTTAAGTGAATATAGTGCACTGACGGCGCTACCCTCACCCCCACAACGGGGAGAAAGTTTTAATAATGGACCTATGCAAAAAAAAAAAAAAAAAAAAAAAAAAAGTCACGGCTTTAAGCCACAATTTCTTTGAAATACACTCCTTAAAGCATCATTCACAACTTATGGTCAAAATTTACAGGTGCTTGAAGCTCTCCACTAATTCAAAGTTAATGTTTAGAGTAGGGAGATAACCAGCAAAGCTGTACTTTCTGTATTGCTCAGTGCTGCTTCTTTATAGAATCAATTTAACAGTTCTGTAGAGCAGATGGTAGTATACTACAGTGATTCTAATCGCTTCTGCAGCTGGAGAACTGTGGTAAGGTATGTTTGAGTTGCATAAACATTTTTATGATTAAATTTGATACTTGCACTTTGTTGAGGGCAATGTGAAGTTATCAAAAAGCCTTATATGCAGCGTTTTGTTATTATGGTTACTGTTATTTTCATGAAAATTAATTAATATTATACACAAGGAATTAAGTGTTAAGTGTAACGAGAGGAAAAATATGCAACAACATGCTTCACTTTACATCATTTGTCGTAAATAGTACCTTTTCCTCTGCACTGGACAACATAAAACCTTTGAAGAATTCACAAAGTGCATTACAACAAAGTCCTAGCCAACAATTTATATTCAAATTACTAATTGGTTGTGTTTCACAGATCTCCAAGAGGTGACCCCTGGAATAGAAAAAAAATTGACAGAAAAAGAATGTAAATTTCGCCACTCAGGAGCTAGATATACTGAACATAATACATTCATACATATATGTGTATATGTGGTTCAAGCCCAGGAGACGACGAATTTATTATCAACTAAACAATTCCCTTTCGGTTAACATATATGAAAATATATTATTTCCGAGGTAGAGCGAATTGGATATTAAAATACATTCGTAGCTTAATGCTCGTATATGAATCACGGTGATGTGATAAAATTTATTGATATAATAATATATATATATATATATATATATATATATATATAATACACACACACAATATTTAATTTATATATATATATACATATATATATATATATATATATATATATATATTATATATAGCTTCTTGCAGATGGACATTGAGAAGCTTTTGCAACTAAATGTCGACTGAAAAACGAAGTAGGTACTTGATGCAGGAATTGTAGACAGCAAAGAAGAATGCATAAAGTTAGGGAGTCTATATAATAAAATCTTTGCTCTGTGTACAGCATCCAATGTCCTACCCGACCCGTTTAAAACCCGTTTGACTGCCTTTCAAAGGATTTTTGTCAGATTCATCTTTGGGAGTAACAATATCAAAATTCCGCTGTAAAGGAGTTATTTCCACGCCTTCGATGACAACATTATTTCACTTCCGATTAAATATACAATGAGCGATTCTTTTGTAGCTTCATGATGAAATAATCTGAGTAAATGATCTTGCGGCTTATGCAAATCTCGTTTCCCTTTGAAGGAAAAATCATCTTAATTATGCTTATTAGTCTTATCACTGTTGCCACCACTTCACTATAATTATCTATTCAGTAAGCATAATTTATACAAACCTCTTTTATAAAGAATTTAATTGAATCTTTATAAAGTCACTATTCATAAACAAAGGCTCTGTTCATTTAATCAAAATCTATGAATACAGTTCCTCTTGGTAAATTAATTAAACAGGCGATTATTATTATTATTATTATTATTATTATCATTATTATTATTATTGTTATTTCATTTATTTATTTTTTTGTCTATCACAGTCCTCCAATTCGACTGGGTGGTATTTATATTGTGGGGTTCCGGGTTGCATCCTGCCTTCTTAGGAGTTCATCACTTTTCTTACTATGTGCGCCGTTTCTAGGATCACACTCTTCTGCATGAGTCCTGGAGCTACTTCAGCCTCTAGTTATTGTAGATTCCTTTTCAGGGATCTTGGGATCGTGCCTAGTGTTCCTATGATTATGGGTACAATTTCCACTGGCATATCCCATAACCTTCTTATTTCTTTTTTCAGGTCTTGATACTTATCCAATTTTTCCCTCTCTTTCTCTTCAACTCTGGTGTCCCATGGTATTGCGACGTCAATGAGTGATACTTTCTTCTCGATTTTGTCAATCAAGGTCTCGTCTGGTCTATTTGCACGTATCACCCTATCTGTTCTGATACCATAGTCTCAGAGGATCTTTGCCTGATCGTTTTCTATCACTCCTTCAGGTTGGTGCTCGTACCACTTATTACTGCAAAGTAGCTGATGTTTCTTGCACAGGATCCAGTGGAGGACTTTTGCCACTGAATCATGTCTCTTTTTGTACTGGTTCTGTGCAAGTGCTATGTGGTTTATGGTTTCATTTTTCGTATTGCACTTCCTACAAATGGGAGAGATGTTATTTCCATCTATCGTTCTTTGAACATATCTAGTTCTTAGGGCCTGATCTTGTGCCACTGTTATCATTCCTTCAGTTTCCTTCTTGAGCTCTCCTCTCTGTAGCCATTGCCATGTGTCATCGCTGGCTAGTTCTTTAGTCTGTCTCACGTATTGTCCGTGGATTGGTTTGTTGTGCCAGTCCTCTGTTCTGTTTTTCATTCCTGTCTTTGTATATTTCTGGGTCTTCGTATGCTTTTATCAGTCCTTCTTCCCATGCACTCTTGAGCCACTCGTCTTCACTGGTTTTCAGATATTGCCCGAGTGCTCTGTTCTCGATGTTGACGCAGTCCTCTATACTTAGTAGTTCTGTCCCTCCTTCCATTCGTGTTATGTATAGTCTGTCCGTATTTGCTAGTGCTATGTGTATTGTCATATGTTTCCTAGTTTTCTGGTCTATGCTGCGGAGTTCTGCCTTCGTCCATTCCACTATTTCTGCGCTGTATCTGATTACTGGCAATGCCCATGTGTTTATGGCTTTTATCATATTTCCGTCGTTGAGTTTTGACTTGAGTATCGCCTTGAGTCTCTGCATATATTCTTTCCTGATCGTGTCCTTCATCTCTTGGTGTTTTATATCCCCTTCTTCCATTATTCCCAGGTATTTGTATCCCGTCTCATCTATGTGTTTGATGTTGCTCCCATCTGGTAGCTTTATCCCTTCAGTCCTTGTTACTTTGCCCTTTTGTATGTTTAATTATTATTATTAATATTATTATTATTATTATTATTCAGAAGATGAGCCCTATTCATAAGGAACAAGCTCACAGGGGCCACTGATTTGAAATTCAAGCTTCCAAAGTAACAAAAGGTAATGGGAATACAGAAAGAGATTAGCTGTTAGAAAACCAGCTAAATTAACAAATAAATAAACAAAAGAAAATTTAAGTAAAGTATTAAAATACAGGTTGAATTGTATAAGGGTAGTATTGCATTGCATCCTCGCTTAAACTTCTGCAGTTCCAACGGTGTGAGAAGTTCAACAGCGAGGCACATTTATTGCCTATTGGTGCTGCAGTTCGGCAGATCTGGTTTCTCTCGGCAGGAATTGAGGACCAGGGCTCAAATGGGAAAGATCTCTGTTGAAATACAACCTACGAAAAAGTGACAAACAAGAGACCATCCTTTGATGGTCCAAAGTCACAACTGCTACTATTACGAAACAGAAACCTACCGCCACGAACCACTCTGTCTTAAAGAGATAAATATCTCTGGCAGAAGCAGACATCCACACCAGAGAAAAGTATTCTAGTAATTGATTTTATCACTGTTATACACATATGAGGCCTTACGAACAATATCCAACTTTCGTGCCGCATTTGCTGTAACTTTCATTTGATGTTTCTCAAAAATAAGACGTGAGCCAAAAGTTACACCTAAAATAGTTAAAGCTTCAGCCCATTCAGCAAAGTCCCACTGAGCTGACTATCAGCTATCATAGGGTTGGCCCGAAGGATCTGGATGAAATGCCAGGCCATAAGCCAGAGGCCAAGCACTGGGACTAAATCGGTCATTCAGTATGGTGATGGATGAGTGAATATGAAATAAAAAACTGCACATATCATATGATCTCATACTGCAACACACTCACACAAGAAATCAATTTACTCTTGTTTCCATTTGTACTGCTATTCTTTGGAACAGACACTTTATTACTAAGCTTGTGTTCATCTGCAAAGATACTACGTTGACATATAAATCTATAGAATCTACTAATCTTGGGAGACAACACACTATAAACTATTTTTTTAAACAAAGGAAAGAAACCATCAGGATCTTCTCCACCACACCTGTCAAGATTATCCAGAAATCTCTTAACATCTCAGAGTGAAATGCAAATTTTGTATGAATAAGTTCAGGATGTCAAGTATCAGAGAGAGGGACATCCTCAGCTGATTGCATAGCTTCAGTAGCTCAGTGAAGCGGTCCAGCACAGAGGCAGAGTAATTCCTAACTACACTTTCATGAAAGCATTCCAAGATGTAATGAGTAAAAATAAGCTTTGCTCTTTCTTTATTTCAACTTGAATATCATTGTGGGTTTAATTAAAATGATTTTATCAATCAGTTTATCAGACATACATTTTGCTTTTAGATATTTACGTTTGTGAGACTATACGAGATATAATTTAATGAAGATCATTTATTCAAAGTACGGTTATTATGAAATTTATTATTTTCTGTGTCACAGTTTTCAGTTTCTGTTGAAGTCTGAATAGGATAAGTAAGAGAATAAAGATTTACTTCTTGATAATATTATGCTCAGGACCGAATGGGAAGCCAGTAATGTCGTCCACTGATCCATCGTCATTAATAACCAAGATATTAAGCTCTCTGTAACCTCCGGCACCAGGCTGACCCTCTGGAATGGTTACCATGGGCTCCATGGATACGACCATACCTGGTTCCAGCACGGTTTCAATGTCCTCGCGAAGCTCCAGTTCTGGAATAGTAATTGACATGGTTATATATACCTTCATATTACTCTTTACGTAAACAAGCATTCAAGATATCTTCTTTTCTGTCTTATAAAATGATTTCAGATCAGCGAAACTCACAGTGATAACACGTTAGGGCACTAAAGGAAAGTTGTTGCAACTGTTGCATATATATGAAAATATTTCGACGAGATATGTACAAATCCGAACACTTTCTCTCATTCTTAAGGTACTTGTATTTTACCTAATGCCTATGAAGTGTACTGTACTACATAACATGGTCTACGACTGGGAGATCCCGCTTCACTGAATTTATACTTAACAGTTTCTGGGTTTTAACCTCAGAATGTAATGCACAGTGTCAGAAGATTTGCTCAGAATTGCAAGATTTAAAGTTAAATTTTGACTCTATAAACATTAGAAGAGAAATATGGCACTCAAATACAATACAGTACCTGCTTCACGTCCATAGTAATGACAGAGTACCCCAAAGGAATGCCCATAGCCAAAAGTTCTATACTTCAGCAGATTAAACTGGGCGTATAGTTCGTTGAGTTCTCGTGCAATCTCGCTGCACTTGACCCCAGGTTTAATAAGCTGAAGCCCTCTTTTGTGCACTGCAACATTAGCTTCCCAAATCTTAAGGTGTGCGTCGCTACAGTGATCCAAGAACATTGTTCTTTCTACTGACGTGTAGTATCTGTGAAGAGCAAAGCAAGTACAAAGGATACTGTAAGTTAATAAGGGAATGAACTTCCTTGATATTATCCTGAATATGAAAATCAAGAAAATATTTGTAGAAAAGATCAACATGAATATAAGATTCTAATCTTGTGTATAAAACATATAGTCTAGATAAACAACCAATTTAGACTATACGAGAGCAACAGAATTAAACAAAAAAAATAAGAAACTGACCCCTGGGGCATCGAAAAACAGCTTAGAGAAAGGATGTCCCCCTTTTGAATCTTGCGGGTGGTCACAGGATTGTGGGCACCATCTGTGTTTATGGCTGACTGCAACCACACCCATGCTGAAACATTATGTGGAATCGTCAGTCTTACAAGAGGCAAAAAGTATATTGCCACCATTTATTGCAAAAGACTGACACTGGTGTCTGACAGGGAATGGATAACAATGACTAAAAAAAGCTCACTGTCCATAAGTTCACTGTCTGGGTAGAGTTTTGCGATGTTTCTGACCATTGCTTGAGTACCAGCCAATGCCACTTCGTACTCTGGAACGTTTTCGCCCAACGCTTCGACACATGCCCTGGCACCGATGTCAGCTGTGGCTGCGCTGTTCTGTGGAATTATGCAGTACAGTCTTTATTTTGAAACAACGATGGATATGCTGGGGTACAGTATTCCCTTTGGAATTATTTTAAATGTGGTGTTCTACAATATTTCTTTCAGAATTACTGAAGACATGGATTTACACAGAATCAGTTTTACAGTAGCAGGAAAATTTTTTTTTTCTAACTTTTTTGAGACTATTTTCCTTACAATTTGCAAGGGCAAAATTAACGTTACTTGTTATCTCTTCATAGCTTAGTCCTACCTTTATCGCTGCAATTTCTTCATTACTCTTCTTCATTCTCATCCTCATGGTGGCTTCGCAAATGTCTCTGAGCTCATTGCTGTGAGGCAAGTGGTCCTTGAGCTTCTTGAAGCGCTGGAGGTCCATGTGGTCGAACTCGATGCCAATTGCTCCTCGAGTGTCACCGAGCTCTTCGACTACGGCTCTGTAGTAGTTATCTCGCTTCCAGTCGGTGAAGATGATGTTGTCCTGGAAAACAGATATTCTTGATAAGACATAGAGAGAGATATAAAAAATCCTGTCATTTACTGCTTTTATTGATCTTCACAAATATTAGTATTTTTTGTTAAGTCTTCTAATTGCTGATAGTAACGAAGGAGAGACTTCTTGGTTCTGATGGGTTTCGATAACTAAAATATAACTCAGGAATGGTTGAGAAATAGCCTAATTAAACTTCCTATTCATGTAACAAACCTTAACAAAAAAATTACTTACATGAAGGGACCTTCTCCAAGGCTGGCCATAATCAATGAGAGCCGAGATGGAGACGTGTTTTTCTGGCGTGACCAACAGACCATAAGGCCTTCCGAAAGCACAATAAATAAATCCACCTGAAATAAAGTTACGATTATTAATATCCTATAAGACATTTTTCAGAAGGCCATATAACAGCTTGATTGTACCCGGCGATCAAAAGGTTACTTTTTTCTATAAAATGGTTATCTACTAGTTTGCAGGCATAATCCATAGCGGTGGAAGAGGTATTATCTTAAAGCAATGCTAAAATTTGCCCTTGTATTCAGTATCTATAAGTGGTAAAATCTAATTTTAAGTCCATATCTTTATCGTTCTGGAATATCTTGAAGGCTAAAACAAAATCTGTCAACCTGAATCCTATTAGTCTTGGTTTTCAACTAAACTGATACGCTTTAGAAAACTTACAAATAATATGAAAAGAGAAAAAATGTCATCACAGAAGCACTATTCTGCTACCACCACTTGCCTTAGTTAATGCTTGGTAACATAAACAGAAAAAAGTCAATACTAAGTGTGTAGTGCAACCTTCTAACTAATCTGCTAATAAACGAATACATCTGCCTAGTAACCATCATATTATTTACAAGTATTTAATTTAGAGAGAGAGAGAGAGAGAGAGAGAGAGAGAGAGAGAGAGAGAGAGAGAGAGAGAGAGAGAGAGAGAGAGCTTCTTCTGATATCCTTACCTGTGTAATAACAGACGTTATGAATAGAGGTGAGGAGACAAGCAGCGAGTCCTTCTTGTTGCATATAATTTCTCAGTTTTGTAATCCGTCCTTCGATCTCTGCCGAGCTAAAGAGGCCAGGAGGAGCCTGTCACAAAGGAATCTGAGGGTATAAGACAGGTCTGCTACGCCAACACCTTTTTATCGTTTTAATTTGGAAATCTGATGGACCTGGTGCTTTACCACTCTTCATTTTACTTAATGCTCTCTTCACTTCTGTATCCGTATCCTGTATCTCTATCACTGGTCCCTCTACCCTCTGTGCTTCCCCCATCTCCTCTCTATTATTTTCAGTACTAAACATTTGTTCTAAAATAGTCTCTGTCTCTTCTTAATGTCTTCACCCCTATAAAATATATTTTCACCTCTATCCTTGATGATTTTCTTTTAATTGAAACTTGCACCTCTCCATTCCACCTCAACTTTTCTCCTCTCGACCCCATATCTGTAGTTCTTCCCACCAGTTCCTCTGATTCCCCCACACATATTTCTCTCATGTCTGCCCAGATATTTTCCACTCCGTTACCCTGTCTAAATTCTATGTTCCCCCTTTCCAACCATCCCTCTTTTACAGTCCTCCTAAAATGCCTCCCCCTTTCTCCCAAATCTTAATTCTAGATCTCCTCTTTCTCATTTTGGGTTTTCTACCTCTCATTTCAAAACCCATCACCACTAACCTATGTTGTTCAACACACGCTTCTCCCAAGATCACTCTGCAGTTCATCAATTGTTTTTGTTGGTTCCTCTAACCAGGATGTAATCTATTTGGCTTTGAACTCCACCGCTTGCTTTACATTCATACATAAAAGCCTCATCAACAAAGCATCAAACTACACTATAATTTTCACGCCACTTATCCAATCACAGGCCTTTGTGTCCTCTCCCTCTTGACACTTATGAATTATGCATCCTTTTCGTCATCCATTCTTATCCCATGACCAGACCATGTCAACAAACTCTGATGTCTGTTACCTACGTTAACCTTTTTCATTATCATCTCTACATATCTCCATGTTTCTCATCCTTTCAGCTCTTCTCAACAGTTTCCACCTTTTCTCTTTCATTTATATACCACATTCACACTTTCTTCCACACAAACACACACACCTATATATATATATATATCTATCTATATATATAATATATATAATAATATAATTATCATATTATATTTTATTTTAAAAAATATATATATACATATATTATATATATTTATATATATATATATTATAGATATATATATATATATATATATATATATATATATATATATATATATATATATATATATTATATATTACAAACTATTTACTGGCCATGCAAGGGTTTTGATATCCACTTGTCTGTGAGATCACCTGTAACTTCTTACCTTCTCTCCATTGTATATCTTCATGGTCCTGTTTTCCACAAAAGCAGTGACGTCATTGCTGGAGTACCTCCATGACGCATGTCGAAGGAACTTCCCTCCAGCCCGAAGGAGCGACAGAACGGATGCCATTCTTCGTCAATTTCTGGCGGAAGACCAACAAACTCATGGGTTCTTATATGCTAAATATTCATGCGACCTTGAGATGATTTTATTTGCAGATTAGATCAGTTTAGGAAGTGGCTGAAGTGATTTTAATTTTAAAGAGATTACCAGATTAGCTTCAATGACAGAAGTCAAACCCTTGCACAACAAACATACATCATACGCTATCTTTGGGTACATACTCGAAATTGGTGAAATAAAATAAAATACAACAAATGGAAAATAACAACATTTATTACCCGAAACTCTTGCACACTAAATTGAGAAAAGACGTTTGTGGCATCTATGCCTACAGATAGGAAGTGGACACACAGACAAAATTATAAAATTTTCTGCACTGGCATCCATTCACGACATTTCATCTTCGTTACAACTTTGAAATGCATTAAGATCAGTGGCGTTGTTTCAGATTTATCCTGTGGGGGAGGGCAAAGCATTAGAACTTATGTTATGGATGATGTGATAAGCGAAGCAAGCCCTATCACCCTTGGAGTGAAAATTACTATTATTATTATTATTATTATTATTATTGTTGTTTCAAAGACTAGGCTGGCAAACCAAGTCTTGGGGGGGGGGGGGGGGGCATCAGTGTTTTGAGGGGGTTAAGTGCCCCCGAGGCAACGACCCCCACACAAAAGACGCCCCTGCTTAATTAAGATCATGTAGGAACCGACATGACAAGACAAGTGAGACAGACACGCTGATGCACAGACAGGAAGACATAAATTACTCCGTACACGCACATCTGTGGTCTACCATTGTACAGTCTGAGAGCCGTCCCTTCAGTCTCTTAAGAGGAGATACCGTGACGACAGAGTAGATGTGACAGACACACAGACGAACAGACCGATTGGGAATTGGGAGGGTAAACTTGACAGATATTATACTTGTATGTGTTGGTAAACTCCTTAACCTTAAGTGGAGGGGCAAGGTCACAACTTAAATGTAGGTTCTAAATGTCTATTGTAGAAATATATACAAGATCCAGGGGACAAACAGCAGACAGCTTAACAAACAGACAGACGAGAGGAGACTGCCTCACGAGAGCAATAATTACAATGTTGCCAATACTTAAATGTTGCCATATCATATTACTGGACATTACATGGATACTCTAATGGCGCGCAACATGTGAAATAATGTTTGAACATAATAACAACATAATAATACTGGTACATGTGAAATGCGTCTTTTTCATGTACCTACACCTCCCTCCCCCTCACGCTCGTAGTGCATTCTCGAGCGGACTCCTTTTCCATGAGTCTTTGGGAATGACGTGGGTTTACTGGAGGAATACTGACTAAGGACTCTCTTTCTAGGGGCCACAGGGACAGGGAGAAAGGGGTCACTATTAGTGGGTGGCACCAGGCGAAGAAAACGACGATTACGCCACCACACACGACCACTAGGGAGACGAATTTGATAGTCTCTTGACCTTCCATGACCCATGACAGTGCCAACTTTGTCCCAACGATGAGAGGTCGGGTCTTGAATCCGAACTTGCTGTCCGACGCTCAACGTGGGTAAGGGGTGGGCATGCTTGTCGTACTTGGGTCTTACCTGCTTGTAACGAGCGGCAGCACGCGGCGGTCACAATCTTCGGTCTTGACCTGCCACTCCTTGGAGAATGCTTGAGGGTGGGCAGGGATACATGACCTGAGAGGACAGCCATACAGGATCTGGGCAGGAGAGCATCCAGTAAAGTTAGGAGTATTTCTGAGCTCCAATAAGCCTCGGTCAAATGCTTCACAATCAATGTTGCCAGATGGGGCTGTTTTGAGGATGAGGTGCTTGATCGACTTCACAGCGGCTTCAGCGTGACCATTCGATTGTGGGTAGTGGGGTGAGGTTACCATGTGTCGAACTCCCCATCGCTTCATAAAATCCTTGAACTCTGCGCTGGTGAATTGGGGGCCTCCATCTGTCCTTAGGCGAAGGGGGACACCAACTTCACGGAAATAGCGGCAGAAGATCCTGATAGTATTGGAAGCGGTAGTATCGCCTTGGCAGGGTGCGACAACAGGCCATCCTGACAGGCGATCGACGACGAGAGGAAAGACTTCCCTGCAACAACAAAGAAGTCGGCTGAGACGGACTCGAAGGGTCTTGTCGGGTTGTCGTCATTCATTAGAGGTTCCTGCGGCTGAGATGGCTGCAATGTCTGACATGCCTCACAAGCTCTGACTGTGTTGGCAATATCAGAGTCAATGCCAGGCCAGAAAACTGACTGCCTTGCTCTGCGCTTGGTTGCTTCCACACCTCTGTGGCTGTCATGCAAGTGGGAGAAGGTGCGACGACGGAGAGCGGCAGGAACTACAACCCTTGCTCCATACAGGACAAGGTCACCATCGGCGTAGAGATCTTCACGTAGTTTCCAATAAGGAAGTAAGGAATTGTGAAGGTCATATCTGTTGCGAGGAAATCCTGATGTGACACAATCGAGTAGATGAGTATACGCAGGATCTGCTTTCGCTGCGTCACGAAGATCCTGAAGTATCCTGTCGGGATCCTGAGCTGGAGACTCGTCTGAAAGGATAACGGCGTTCACAGCCATGACAGTTCAAAGATGAGCAGCGGAAGAAGCACCCGAGATCTCGTCCTCCTGTGTGGGGTGGCTGACTGGGGCGCGAGACAATGCATCTGGGATGCACAGCAACTTACCCGCACGCCACACAGCTGTAAAGATGTAGGGCGAGATTTTCTCCTTGAGGCGCTGGAGACGAGAGTTCTCGATGGCATCCAGCGTATAACTGTTCAGAATAGTATGAGGGGCCGGTGATCCGTCATCAGAGTAAAATTCTGTAGGCCTGCTAAATATAGCCTACATTTCGACATTGCCCAGACAACGGCTAGCATCTCAAGCTCGATGGTGGCATATCGTGTCTCTGCGTCAGCGAGAAACCGAGAACCACACTGAACTAGACGCAGGTGTCCATTACCATGGTCCTGCAGGAGGGCATATCCAATGCTGTGGAGGCGTGAAGCGTCCGTCTGAAGAACAACAGGTAGGTCTGGGTCAAAGAGGGCGAGAACTGGTGGACTGGTGAGAGCTAACTTGACACGTTGAAATGCTTCATCATGGTCGGGGGTCCAAACAAATGTTCTCTTGGGACTCATCAGGGGACGTAAAGGTTGGGCTGCAATGGAGATGTCAGGTGTGAACTCCGCTAAACTGGTTGACCAATCCATAAACGATCTGAGGTCTGTCAGGTTAGCAGGGTTGGGAAATCCTTGATGGCACCGACTTTCTGCTTATCAGCTGAGATTGCCGTCTCCTGAGAGATTGTACCCACAGAAATTCACGGAGGGTGCAGCGACCACAAATTTATCCTTGTTGAGTGTGATCCCAAACTTGCGGCACCGGGTGAGCACTTCGTGGATACGATGAAGGTGTGTAGCGTAGTCTTCGTCGTGGAGGAGAAGGTCGTCTATGACCTTAACACAGTTTTGGACACCTTGAAGGGCCATATCACCTCGCAGGCAGAAGGCGTCTCCAGTAGCTGCGAAGCCCATCGGTCCTCTGCAATGTATGAACCGACCATATGGCGTAATAAAGGTGGTTAAATGCTGATCTTCTTCTGCCAGTAACCATAGAGAGCATCAGCTGTGGTGAAATAACGAGCCTTCGGGCCTACACTGCAAATAGCGGCGTAGGGTGTGGGTGAAGGATGGGCTGGACGAGAAACTTGGCTGTTCAACTTGGTCAGATCGACAGTAATTCGTACTCCTGTCCCATTCTTGGGAACGACGACGAGAGGGTGGCACCAAACTGACGGGTCATCACCAGCAGGTTTGATTATCCCTTGGGCCACCATGGAGTCAAGCTCTTCTTTGACTTGGTCCTTAAAAGCGAATGGAATCTGTCTTGGGGTGTGGATGGCAAAAGGCACTGCACCATCCTTAAGGTGGATTCTCATGGGAGGACCAGCCATAGGCTTGAGAGGAGCTGTCTTCAACTCTTCTTTCGAGACCAACACATCTTGAAACTCTTGAAGAAAGTATTCCTTTGCTGCTGAAGGTGATGTGGTCGCTGAGATGGGTAGCTCCTTGACTCTATTAACGTGTTTGACCTCTAAAATAGGTTTAGAGATATTATGGCCAGTTCCTCACAATGACCATAGGATAAAAGTGGAAATTCCACATTTTCATGCACTTGAATCCTGGCGAGACAGGATCGCTTGCCTAGTGTAAGGGTAGCTTGTAATATACCCAGAGCAGGTGACATTGGAGATCCATCCGCGGTGAACGTCGCACTTTGCGGAGGCGTCTGCAAACAGCTCCTGGAGATACCCAATGTGTCAAGGTGCTGCTTTCCAATAACAGTGACATCGGCACCTGTGTCTGGTAACATTTTAACGCGAGACTTAACATCGCCAAACGACAAGAGGACACAGATAGGTTTGGGCGTCTTGGAAATGGTGCGAGGCGATCCTAGGCGACGACAGCTGATCCTTGAATCTTGCGATTTGTTGACTGAAGAGGCACCACTGTTGCTTGAAGATCTGTCCTGACGAAGATTCTTCTTATTCTCCCTACAACCCTTATCGAAGTGTCCAATGCGGTGACACAGACGGCACTGGACCTTGCTGGCAGGACACTTCATGGTCCTGGACCAATGGCCAACGCGGTCGCAGCTTTTACAACGTACTGTTGGCCGCAGGGCATTTGTCTTGATCATGATGGACGGAGCACAGTACTGGGCACCAAGTTGCTGGGTTCGAGGGTTTCGGCGAAGGTGGATGCTTTCCGCTTGACTTCTTGCTTCTCTTGTAGGCCGAAACAGCACACAGCTGATTAGTTGGGGCACGTATGGCAGAAGTTGCAGTTTTAGCCGCCTCATACGACCGACAGGTGGTGATGAAATCTTGCAAAGAAGAATTGGCATCCAAGGCGATCAACTTCTGAACCAAGTCCGCGTCTCGAATGCCCATCAAGATAATCATTTTCAGCTGGGTCTCTTCACATGCGATGGCGGTACCTGGGCATAAATCAACTTCTTCCGCAAGGCGTCGAAGTTTCACATAGAAATCAGCGAAAGATTCTCCTTCCGATTGCTTGCAGCTAAGTAACTCTCTTCGGCGAAGTACTTCATTCCTTAAACCCTTTATATGTGACTGTAAGGCATCCAGGACTTCATCTACAGGCTTATCTGTAGAGGGAGATATTTGAAGTGTGTGTTCTAAACAAACCGCTTGCGTTTCCAGGGTTAAACACATGCCATCATCTGGATCATTTGCTTCTCCCGTGGAAGCTTAGAAAGATCCACCATGACAGCATAGTCATCCCACCGACGTCTCCATTCCCTGAACATCTGGAATGTTGCATCTGCCTTCAGTGGGGGTGGCGTTTGCGCAGTTGCTTTCTGTGGTGGTGGAAGAGAGGGTTGACTGGAGTTCGAAACCACCTCTGTGCCAGGTGTAAGGGTACCTGAATGAGAATGGATGATTGGTGCAAGAGTTTGAATGAGGGCAGTAAACCTTGCATTCTCCTCTTCTCTTCTAAGATCATCTTCTCTAAGGCGAATTGCTTCTTGTTCCCTCCTTCTTTCTTCTTCACGTTGTCTGTCTTGTCTTCTTGTTTCATCTTCCCTTCTTCTTCTCTCATCCTCATACAAGCGAGATTCCTCTAAAAACTTAATCAAAGCGAGGAAATCTGTCCCAGTAGCTTGAGAGGTAGATGGGGGCTGGTAGCGGGGGCTTAAGAGTGGTGGGGAGGGAGAGACTGGATGCTCCAACACTCCCCCAACACTCAGAGTGTGGGCGCCCACATTACTGGATTGCCACTGTTCTGTGGGCTCTTCTAAATGGTCTGCAGGCGTACTTTTCGAGTCCGTCATTATTGTCAATGTGCAGTGCGCAAGAATAAAGTTTCAACAAAATTATTAAAATTATTCCAAAACATCTGATACAAGAATAATAAATAAAATTCGTTGAAGCGTAAGTGTGTGCGTATGTGCGAGAAATACGTCAGCCAACGAGGGGACTAATGAGCGATAGTGTCTGCCTACGGCAGCTCACATCCAAGGCGACGTTGCCAGAATCTGTTGGTTGCCACGTCGACTGTCATCCCGTTAGGGATGGGCAAGTACCGCTAATATCGTTACCGGTAAAACCGGTAAAAAATTTACTGTTACCGGTATTACCGGTACTTTACCAGTAAAATGTATTTCACTAGCAAGGCAATCGTGAGTGGTATGTTGGACTGTTGCTAAAATGGTATTCCCGGCAATGCAAGTTAGGTAAATGGTAAGATGGTGTCGAGTCGTGTTAATGGCGTGTTGTGGTTACTAATGTGTTCCGCGATTCCACCAATTATTTCATTAGTGATAATGGTAATTCAGAGATAGTTTATATTAAAAGTTGATGCATAACACTGCATATTATGATAATTTATTTAAAGAGGATTCATAACTACTGTATAAATATTCTATGTTTAGCCTATACACACATATCTAATATATATATATATATATATATATATATATATATACATATATATATAATATATATAGATATATATATTATATATATAATATAATATATATATATCAATAAAAAGAGTATGGCCAGCAGAAACTTCAGCATTTTTTTCGTTAAAACTTTATTTTCGTCGAACGCCTACGTTTCGGGATACAAATCCCATCTTCAGGGCTAAAAACAAGGAAAAAATTAAAATTCTATACATTAACTCGACTAAAATGGGGCACAGTAATAAATTATGCTTTTAAAAAAAAATATATATATATATAGATTAATTAACAATATATCAGTGAAATTCGAATTTTATATAAAAGTATGACGGTAACTAATTGAATAAGAGATCGACAGTAAAAGCAAAGCTACTAAGTACGATGACACTTCAAAATAAATAAACAAGCAAACACTTAAAAAACAACAAACCACACGTGAACAACTAAGAAAATTACGTTATTACTAAAAACAGGAGAAAAACATTGAATCGTAACAGGCAAAAAATTTCTGTTTATGATTACAAAAGGAGAAAAATTAAAGAAAAAAAAAAATATATATATAAAGGCGGACACAAAGCAAAACATAGCGAAACGAGAACTCACCGGTACAGAAGTATAGATAAGACTGAATTATTTTTTATTTTTGACTAAAGGGGAGAGACAAATATAAAGGCGAGAAGGTAGAAAAAGGGCGAATGGTCTATTAAGTAATGTTCAGTTGTACAGCAGTTGAATGGTTGTTGAGGGTTGGTGACAATTGTTTAATGAAGAGGGACTCGAGAATGGGTAATGACCGGTTATCTATTGCTTGGGATAAGATTTAAAATCATTGTACTGAATGTTATGTTTACATTTTATTGCATGGTTGCGTATTGCAGAAAATTCTTTCTTAGATAAAGTTTATTCCTGTTCGGTGACTGACACCCCGATGGCAGTCGATGCGAACCTTCAAACAGCCGACTCGAATTACCGACATAGGTTCCCAAATTACATTTGGGACAAGTAAACAAATGAAATATACCATTGAAGATCGCATCAACTGCGGTAGGGTGTCCTTGATCTTGAAAAGACTTCTGATTTTTAAGGGGTTCTTGAAGATGAAATTAAATTTAACATATGGGTACATATTGCTGAGTACGACGGTGAGCTCTCGCTTTACAAGTTTATATGTTGAACAAAAAGGCAAGGATATATACAGTTCTTTTTTAGGTACATTAAAAGTAGGTGCTTTCGGTTTAACAATGTCATTTAAAAATTCTCTCAAGATTTTCTCAAATAGGTGGGATGGATAGCAATTTCTGTTAAAATAGTTTGCAAGAAAACTACTTCCTCATGGAATTTGACCCAGTTGCATGACACATTATAAGCTCTACACAATAATGTCTTGCATGCATTAAGTTTAAAAAACCAACGGAAAAAAGCTAAAGAAATTTGTTCCTAAACCAGTAAAGTCTTCTTTCTAAAAACACCAGTTAGAAATTTATCATTACATCGTGAAAATTGTTATATCTAAAAATGGCAGTTCGTTATTCGATTCTATGTCCATAGTAAAATTAATGTTCGGATGAAATGAGTTAATGAAATTAAGGAACAAATGTGCATGATCTTTATCTTTAAAAAGTACAAACGTATCGTCTACGTATCTTTTATAAAAATGGGTTTAAAAGATGAAGGACACTGGTCAAGAAATAGTTTTTGCAAGTGACACATAAAAATATTGGCAAATGTGGGACCTAAGGAGAGCCCATTGCCATGCCATCAGTTTGTTTGTAAATTTTCCCGTTAAAAATGAAATAGTTATCCATCACAGCCAGTTCCAAAAGTTTCCTAAAAGAGTCAGTATCAAAACCTTCAAAAACACTATCTTCGGTAGGGAATAAAGCACTAATTATTATATCTATGGTTTCGTTGAGAGTACATTGGTGAACAGTGAGGATACATCGTAACTAACCATAAAATGACCAGGGTGTTGCTGTAAAATCTCGGGAATAAATTGGGAGGAATTCAGTAATGTATGTTCATTGCTTGTTAAACCGTTGAGTAGGGGGACTAGATATTTGGCTAAGGCAAAATTTGGTGAGTTATAGGCAGCTAATATTGGACGTAAAGGAACATTTCTTTATGGATTTAGGTAACCATACAAGGAAACTGAAAGAAGAGCCAGTACATAAAGAGACCGATATGTCTGATCATTCAAAACATTATTGTCAAAAAGTTGTTTAAGGCTGCGATTAATCTTGTCCTCGGTCTTGAATATTAGACTAAATTCTGGAGGTCCAACCTCCCTAAATTTGTAGTGTCGGAAAGGACATTGTTCATCTTGTTGATATATGCATCCCTATCCAGTAGGATGAACAATGTCCTTTCCGACACTACAAAATTTAGGGAGGTTGGACCTCCAGAATTTAGTCTAATATTCAAGACCGAGGACAAGATTAATCGCAGCCTTAAACAACTTTTTGACAATAATGTTTTGAATGATCAGACATATCGGTCTCTTTATAGTACTGGCTCTTCTTTTTCAGTTTTCCTTGTATGGGTTACCTAAAATCCATAAAGAAAATGTTCCTTTACGTCCAATATTAGCTGCCTATAACTCACCAAATTTTGCCTTAGCCAAATTTCTAGTCCCCCTACTCAACGGTTTAACAAGCAATGAACATACATTACTGAATTCCTCCCAATTTATTCCCGAGATTTTACAGCAACACCCTGTCATTTTATGGTTAGTTACGATGTATCCTCACTGTTCACCAATGTACCTCTCAACGAAACCATAGATATAATAATTAGTGCTTTATTCCCTACCGAAGATAGTGTTTTTGAAGGTTTTGATACTGACTCTTTTAGGAAACTTTTGGAACTGGCTGTGATAGGATAACTATTTCATTTTTAACGGAAATTTACAAACAAACTGATGGCATGGCAATGGGCTCTCCTTTAGGTCCCACATTTGCCAATATTTTTATGTGTCACTTGGAAAAAAACTATTTCTTGACCAGTGTCCTTCATCTTTTAAACCCATTTTTTATAAAAGATACGTAGACGATACGTTTGTACTTTTTAAAGATAAAGATCATGCACATTTGTTCCTTAATTTCATTAACTCATTTCATCCGAACATTAATTTTTACTATGGACATAGAATCGAATAACGAACTGCCATTTTTAGATATAACAATTTCACGATGTAATGATAAATTTCTAACTGGTGTTTTTAGAAAGAAGACTTTTACTGTTTAGGAACAAATTTCTTTAGCTTTTGTCCGTTGGTTTTTAAACTTAATGCATGCAAGACATTATTGTGTAGAGCGTTATAATGTGTCCATGCAACTGGGTCAAATTCCATGAGGAAGTAGTTTTCTTGCAAAACTATTTTAACAGAAATTGCTATCCATCCCACCTATTTGAGAAAATCTTGAGAGAATTTTTAAATGACATTGTTAAACCGAAAGCACCTACTTTTAATGTACCTAAAAAAGAAAAAAACTGATATATTCCTTGCCTTTTTGTTCAACATATAAAACTTGTAAGCGCGAGCTCACCGTCGTACTCAGCAATATGTACCCATATGTTAAATTTAATTTTATCTTCAAAAACCCCTTAAAAATCAGAAGTCTTTTCAAGTTCAAGGACACCCTACCGCAGTTGATGCGATCTTCAACGGTATATTTGTTTACTTGTCCCAAATGTAAATTTGGGAACCTATGTCGGTAATTCGAGTCGGCTGTTGAAGGTTCGCATCGACTGCCATCGGGGTGTCAGTCACCGAACAGGAATAACTTTATCTAAGAAAGAATTTTCTGCAATACGCAACCATGCAATAAAATGTAAACATAACATTCAGTACAATGATTTTAAAATCTTATCCCAAGCAATAGATAACCGGTCATTACCATTCTCGAGTCCCTCTTCATTAAACAATTGTCACCAACCCTCAACAACCATTCAACTGCTGTACAACTGAACATTACTTAATAGACCATTCGCCCTTTCTACCTTCTCGCCTTTATATTTGTCTCTCCCCTTTAGTCAAAAATAAAAAATAATTCAGTCTTATCTATACTTCTGTACCGGTGAGTTCTCGTTTCGCTATTTTTTGCTTTGTGTCCGCCTTTATATATATATATTTTTTTTCTTTAATTTTTCTCCTTTTGTAATCATAAACAGAAATTTTTTGCCTGTTACGATTCAATGTTTTTCTCCTGTTTTTAGTAATAAACGTAATTTTTCTTAGTTGTTCACGTGTGGTTTGTGTTTTTTAAGTGTTTTGCTTGTTTATTTATTTTGAAGTGTCATCGTACTTAGTAGCTTTGCTTTTTACTGTCGATCTCTTATTCAATTAGTTACCGTCATACTTTTATATAAAATTCGAATTTCACTGATATATTGTTAATTAATCTATATATATATATTTTTTTTTAAATAGCATAATTTATTACTGTGCCCCATTTTAGTCTGATTTAATGTATAGAATTTTAATTTTTCCTTGTTTTTAGCCCTGAAGATGGGATTTGTATCCCGAAACGTAGGCGTTCGACGAAAATAAAGTTTTAACGAAAAAATGCTGAAGTTTCTGCTGGCCATACTCTTTTTATTAAGATCCGACTTTCTAGAAGCGACAATGCCATTCATTATATATATATATATATATATATATAATATATATATATATATATATTGAGAGATAGTTAGATAGATAGATAGATAGATATATAATAATAATAATATTCAACTGTTCCTCATAAGATATACAGTAGTATTCAACCAGGCAACTCGTTGAAATTAGTGTAGTACTCTTTACTTTAATGCAGAACAGTAGGTCGATTGATAAAAGTAAGCTAAAAAGAAGTAAACGAATCTAGTTGCATTTGCCGTATCAGCACAATTGAAATAGTGTCATACAGATACTATTAGTTTTAAAAGAACTGGTGTTACTTTGTTCACTGTACTATATGTGTGGTGAGTATTATAGTGGTTCAGCAATCAGCACATAGTGAGAGGCATTTTTACTATTTCTTAATTAACAGCAATAACGGTAAATTACCGGTACTGAGATTTTTACCGGTAATGTACCATGAAGCCTGTAACCTAGGGTTGCCAGACGTCCCGATTTTGCGGGACATGTCCCGAATTTGATCATTTTGTCCTGAGTCCCGGATAGACCCTCCCGGGACGGCCTTTTGTCCCGGATTTCGTTCATCATAAAAAAAAGTAAATAATGAAATAGACTAATAATAAATGAATAAATCAAATAAAGAACATTACATTATAAAATAAATTAAGTGAAGGTTTTCAGTTGAAATTATATTGATGAAAATACAATTTGAATAACCCAACGAATCAACGATGCTGCTAAAAGTTACGTGACGACTGACGCAGTCAATCGCGTTTGCAACTTGTTCCGTTGCTTGGCGAGTTGCACTCCTGCATCAGTACTGCATTAGCCTCTCATTCAAGTGTGTGTGCCGTTACTGTTTGCTACGGCCTACCTTTTTCATCTTTAAAACAAGATGTCAAAACTTAAATGTAAGTTTCGAGATGAATATTCCAGCGAATGGACATTTATCAAACAAGGCAGGAATTGTTATGAAGCAAACTGTCGATTATGCCATTGCAATTTCACTATTGAACATGGTGGGAAGAATGATATCAAGAGGCACATAGAAACCACAAAGCACAAACAAAACGTTTCCTCCACTTCCAAAGATGATAAAATGAAAAATTTCTTGATCAAGAAAAACACAGATGAAGAAACTAAGATAATAGCAGCAGAAGTTGCCATGGCCTTTCATACTGTTTGCCATAATCAGTCCTTCAGTTCAAATGATTGCACGAATGTACTACTGCCAACAGTATTTCCTGATTCCAAAATTGCAAGCAAATTTTCTAGTGCTAGGACAAAAATTTCTGCGATAATTAAAAACGTTCTGGCTCCACATAGCATTGCCGAAGTTGTTAAAGATACAAATAATTCTTCTTTTTATAGTATATCTACAGATGCAAGTAACCATAATGCTGAGAAAATATTTCAGTTGATTGTACAATATTTTTCACGGAAGAATGGCTTGCAGATAAAATTATTGCGAGTAAAATCCCTTCCAAATGAGACCTCGGAAACAATTTCAAACTTCTGCAGAGAGAGCCTCATCGAATTAGGACTGGATGTTAAAAAATGTGTAGCTTTTGGTGGCGATAACACTAATACTGATTTTGGTGGACGTTTACGTAAAGGCACAAATAATGTCTTTTCGAAAGTCAAGGAAAGCATGAATGACTCGATGGAAGGTGTAGGATGCCCAGCCCATATTCTCCACAATGCTGCACATACCGCTGCCAATGTCTTGTCTATTGCTATTGATGTTGAAGTAATCGTTGTTAAAGTGTTTTCATACTTTAGTATTTACACTGTTCGAACTGAGAAACTGAAAGAATTCTGCGACTTTGTTGGTGTTCAATATGCATCAATTCTTTCTCATTCTAAAACTCGTTGGCTTTCTTTGATGAGGGCAGTTGAGAGAATTCTAAAATTATTTGAAGCACTGAAATCTTTCTTTGCTTCTGAAGAAAAAGCTCCTCAAATTCTTTTAGATTTTTGTAACGATCCACTGAGCGAAGCCTACCCATATTTTGTTCACAGTCTTGAGTATGTATTTAGCAGCAGGATTATGAAGATTGAAAAGAGAGATAACAGCATTATTGAAGTGCTTGGCTGTTTAAAAGAAATAGTTGCTTTAATAAAGGCAAGAATGGATGAAAAATTTATTCCTCTTAGTGTTAAACGGTGCCTTAAAGATGATGAATTCACATCTCAAGAGATGAAAAAATTCCTACTTGAGGTGGATAACTACTACGTCACTTGCCATGACTATCTTAAGAAATGGGCTTCATCGTTAGAAAGTTTTGATATCTTTTCATGGATGTTATTAGATACACTTCCAGCATGGGAACAAATACAATCGTCTTGTCTAGTGTTAAAAAACAAAGGTGTAAACATTGACGACAACGTCCTTTTCTGTCAGTGGTCAACATTTAAAATACTCCTTGATAAACAAATGCAGAGTAAACCTGAAGAATGGTTGACCAAGATGTGTCATGAAAAATGGCTTTCTATCCTACAGCAGTTCGACTTCGAAGAACAGTATTCTGAGATATTAATTTTGTGTCAATATTTGTTTAGTATACCTGCGCATAATGCAAATGTTGAGCGTGTCTTTTCTATGATGAGTGCTCAGTGGACTGACGAGAGGAATAAATTGGATGTGACAACTATAGAGGCTATTTTACAGTGTAAGTGGAACATAAATTGTCAATGCAAAGAATTTTACTGGCAGGTATTAGGAAATATGGAACTTCTAAAGAAAGCAAAATCATCTGAGAAATACAAATAAAATAAGAAGTTCAATTTTCATTATTTCTGTGCATACAATTTTCTTATTTTCATTTATCTTCAGTTTTCATATGAAAAAGATACTTTGGTATCTTAATTATTTGTAATGATTACAAATTTTCTGGATTAGTTTCCGTTTCTTCAGTTTCTTTATTGTAATTTGCATTAAATATTAGTTTAAAGTTTAACAATTTTTTTTTTTTTTTTTTCTTTATATCCTATTAAAATACTTGCTTGATGTTTTTCACTGCGTCTGTATCTATTTATATGATGTTTATCTGGGGATGTCTATGTATTAGAGAGATTTTAAGAATGTCCCGGATTGCTTATCTTGAAATCTGGCAACCCTACTGTAACCGGAAAAACCGGTACTTGTACCGGTACTTGCCCATCCCTACATCCCGTGACATGGCATGAGTGCGGGTGTGACAGTCGGTGCTCCGGCAAAGCCACAACAGAATAAATGGGTACTCGATAAAATGACATAACAAATCACTGAGCACACAAAAAAGGCACTATAAAAGCACAATGCACTGCACAACACTTCACTGAGTACTTGAGGCACTACACTGCACACGACATAGAATAAATCAGTTGGGACACGAAAGCACTTTTGAATTGAACGTTCATCCAATATGGCGATGACCGTCCGGTTCCCGATGTCCGAGTCTTGATAAACTTCAAACAATACGACACTTCCAAAGTTCACTGCGCCATGTATGTGTTGGTAAACTCCTTAACCTTAAGTGGAGGGGCAAGGACACAACTTAAATGTAGGTTCTAAATGTCTATTGTAGAAATATATACAAGATCCAGGGGACAAACAGCTGACAGCTTAACAAACAGACAGACGAGAGGAGACTGCCTCACGAGAGCAATAATTACAATGTTGCCAATACTTAAATGTTGCCATATCATATTACTGGACTTAACATGGGATACTCTAATGGCGCGCAACATGTGAAATAATGTTTGAACATAATAACAACATAATAATACTGGTACATGTGAAATGCGTCTTTTTCATGTACCTACAATACTGAAGAGGAGACCGACAGAAGGACGGGCGGATATACTGGCAGACAGGTGAATGGAACAAATGCAATAAAAAAAAAAAAAAAAAAAGTCCATCTGACTTTGCCCAGTACAAGATGAACAATCTGTTTTGACTTGAAGAAACAGGTAATAAATGAAGCTGCATTTATATGAGTCACCTAAATGACCGTCTTATTTATACAGCGTCCGTTTATCTACATATAAAGAACACACAACACAAACACCTCAATGGGGGAGCACCTTTTCGAGCAGTTCAGGCCCGTAATGCAAGTAGATCAAACTATTTTCTTATGTTTTTTTTTTTTTTTTTTTTTTTTATCTCGAATAAGCCTGAGAGGCTGATTACTTTTGCACCCCTTTCGAACAGATACTATTTCCCCTGGCATATATTAGTGCTACTTATAAGACAAACACGATATAACTTCCAGAGTTTGGGAATAGGAACCCCTGGATTCTTTTTAAAAGCATAGGAAAACCTATCCAGATCTCCACCCAACGTTGAGAAATGGCCCTGGATGACAAGTACCGGATTAGAAGGACTTACGTAATTCGAAGACTGTTTTCTCATTGGTCCTCTTAAGTAACTCAGCTTTGTTCCTATGGTTAGTTAAGTTGCCCATTATTAACTTAGAGAGGAGGGGTGTTAGTTGTAAATGGCTGAACCAACGATGGAGGGTGCCAGCTTGGTTTACCATCAATAAAAGGATGGATTCTATACTTATCTAACGCCGTTCGACACAGTATGAGAGAAGATTGAGCACCAGAGGATTTTCTTGGGAGATATGGAATACATGAGAGGAATAATAATTGTTCTTTGTATGAAAGTCAAATCGTTATTTAGTGTACCAGGGAAGGTGTATCATATGAGCTTGATTGTGAAAGTAAGACAGATGGTAGAAGATTTGATAGGGAAGATGGTGTATGTATCAACTGCTTGGCATGAAACAATTAGGTGAGAAGTTTGCAGGTAAAGAGAAGTAAAGTGTGGCTGTTCCGTGCAAGAATGAAAGAGAGAAATGTGGAAATGAATGACATGAGATGTGAGAAATAATCATCCTTGACAATAAAAGATGTATAACCAGATCAGACCGACAGGTCTAATCTTCAAGGTGATCGAGCATATCCACGTGGATGGTAACAATGCCCTTTTTGTCCTTTGTGCTTTGATCATTTATTAATGAACAGAAAATAAAGCTCCTGTTACTGTAGTTCCTATAAATACTGCACATTACGCTCAAAACAAAAGGTAACTGGTGATTAGTTGGATTAATTGCTGTTTGTCTATGCTCAAAGATTAAAGACATCCAAAAAAATTAAGGATATTCAGATTATGCAAATTATACATTTTGCAAGAAAAGAATATCATCTTCATGAAATCAAATAATCTGACCAGTAACTAGCAATATATAATCCGATGATATACTGCAGGTAAGAGACAGTTTGATATATTGCCCTTATGCTGCCTCCCTTTTCCACATAATTGTGAAATAACTTTCGATTTTGCTTCAGGTGGCTTTGTACAGCTATGCTCAGAACTCTTGCCACATAGGATTTCGTTCAAAATTCACTCACTGACAATCTAACATGCTCCGCATTTATCAGATATTTCAATGCGAAAACACGATTATTGCATACAATATGGCTAGACTATATTTCATAAGAGTGAAATCTGTCATATATTACAAAACCGTAAGAAAATGTCACGTGTAGCCAGATTTCAGAAAAAACATTTACAAAACATTGTCAAAACTTTTGTTCACACATCGCTGATGCATTTGACCGAACCGAAGTCATCAAACCTCAGTTCAAAAGTTAAATAAAAAAAAAATTGTCATAACATTAATATTGCTTCCAAAGCAGGCATAAAATTTGAAATAGTCCTATTTGATTGCTTTTACACCTGAACACTGGAAAAATGTAAATATGTAAATACAAAAGTAGAATGCACTCACTTATATCAATGTGTGGGGAGCGTGTGTTAGAGGAATGTTTGGATTTTCATACAAAATCATTTGTTATATTTCTTAAATGCTTCAAAAATGATGGCTACTAGAAAATATTCACCTATGCGATTATTCTTTTGTCAAAGCAAAAATTTTGCTTCTAGGCCTAGTTGTGTTAGATTTATTTACATTTAGCATTCACATCTCTATTAACAATTTCTGGCCAAAAAGCAAATAAGGCTATCTACACATTCTTGCACTTCAAGTTATTTTATATCATCATCGTCTTTTACTCCTCAAATAACAGGTAATCTCTACAAATATATTTATTAGTAACAGAGATTACACCTTAGAAGGCTTAGATTACTTTTTTATGCCTATAAATCATTTTGCAACATTCATGCAGCTTGAACACAGCCTAAAACTTCAACATTAAAAAAAAAACCTGTCGTAATTCATAAGCCTATTTTGAAAATGTTGTTATAATGACTGTTGAGCTTATTAGGTCTAGTGTTATAATGCTGCAGAGGTAGTTACGTTGACCAGCCCGAGGAGCATATTAAGCGCGTGGTCATTGGCGGCACCGATAACTTTATCACTCCCTACTTGGAACTAAGCAATTAAAAAAATAAAAAATCAGTTCAAATCTCACGGATTACGAAATATACCAATGCGTGAAAGGGATCATAAGGAAAATAGTGCTAGCTGTGAATTCGTACACTTTGCGACATGGATGACATTAGAAATAAAAAAAAAAGTTGAACACTACTTTGCACATTCACGTTGAGTCTGAGAATCTGGATTATACAAAAAGGAATCATGTCGCGTGAGATTTAAGCACCACTGTACATTATTCCTTTGGTAGACGCTATAGCCTCCTGGTACCCACGATAAACATATCTCGGTACCTGCTCTCGCTAACTATGGACAAGCAAGGATAAGATCTCCCTCTGTAAGCAATCTTAGATTCTTTGTAATCCAGCACTGAAAGAGCACGTTGCTAAAAATTTAAGGTCTGGTATTTCAGAGAGAGGAGAGAGAGAGAGAGAGAGAGAGAGAGAGAGAGAGAGAGAGAGAGTTTGAAGCCGTGAAAGAGAAGTTAAGATAAAGTTTTGACTGAAATGGATTCATATGAAAACTCCAATTTCAAAACTGGCAAAATATTTTGTCACCTGAATAATTATCCTGACAACTATTATTATAAAAATTCGCTTGTGTCAGGACGCAGACCTATTTATGGTAAGCCTCGATGATTTTATGCACAAATATTCCTGTTGAAGAAACTGTCGATTATTTCAAATAAGATTTTTACCAATAATGACACACTGTTACAAGATTTTAATTATGACAATTTCGAGAAACTGCTAACCTTGGCGGTTCAGGAAACTGCCTTTATTTCTAATGGTAAGGCTTACGTGCAGGTTGGCGGAGTGCCAATGGGAGAGTCCTCTTGGCTAATATTTTAATGTGCGAGTTAGAGGAGTTGTCGCTGAACAACTGCCTTCTGGCTTATTACCCGTTATTTTCCTGTCGTTATATCGATGACACTTATCTGATTTCAAGATAAATATAATGCTGACTTATTGCTGAATATGTATGCTGATCTGGCTCATCCGTATTTAAAAATCACAATTGATTACGAGAAAGATAACAAACTTGCTCTTCCAGTTATTGAAGTTTTTCGTGAGAATTCATGTTTTTATACTTCGATTTTCAGGAAGATGACATTAACAGGTTTGGGTACAAATTTATTTAGCTTTTGTAATTATAATTTGAAGATAAACTCCGTTTTTACTCGTTTCCACAAAGGAGCTTTTTTCCCTTTCTTCCGGATGGTCCGAGTTCCACAAAGAGGTAACTTTTTAAAGAAATGTTTTACTGATAATTAATTGATACCAGAGTAGTTTATATCTGAAATGCCTTCACGAATATATGACTATGAAGTTTTTACCTGGCAATACTATTCAGACTGTAGTTATGTGCCTTTCTACGTCAGTGTTTCATTTTCACTTACTCGGGGAGTAAGCCTACAAACTACTTTGTTGATGTTGTGTTTCTTGCCGTTTTGTTATTGTTGGGAGATAGGAAAGCCCTCTGGAAAAGCCTGAAAAGGTCTGATAAAGGTGTTTCGCCTTGAGTTAAAGATACAGGAATTTTAGGATAGGATATTTATTATTTATTTATTAGAGTGAAAATGTAAAAAATAATGTGTATGCTAAACAGTACAGAACGATTATTTCTAATAAAATATAGCGTATTTATCTTAATTTTCGTTGGTGAAACAACGCTCGATTTGGCCGTAGATTATAGCACGCGCCCCAAGTAAGCTGGAGGTCGGATCACGCCTTGTTACTTAATACAAAAATTAAAAAAACGGACTATAATTTTGGAGGGTATTTCGAGCCCTTTAAGGAACACACCTGCTTTCGTTTGATATGCATTGCATGTTTGACTGACGTTTGCAATAGCTCAGTCTTTCTCCTAAAACTTGGTATTTCAGCTTTCTGAAATTTGCGTAGAAAGTAGATCTTGTTGAGAAAAATGAAGATATTTCCAAGAGAATCTAGGTTATTTCTCTTCTAATTCTGTAGCCTTAATTATTAGAGTCAAATATCTCTAGGTTAGATGAAAGACCGGAAGGACCATTTGGATAATAAAAGACAAAGATATTTATTGGACTCTACACACAGAAAGCACCAAAATGCTACTACTGACGAATTTAAGGAAACGAATCCAATTGAAAGCAAAGGTACCCTTCAATTTACTGGCAAAATTACTATAAAAGGTTTTCCAACAAAAGCTGCACTGATATCTGTCCCGTCATCACGAAATCAGGCGTGAATTGATAACTAAATTATTTAGTGAGGTTAAACCCAGTATGGTGCAATATAATACAATTATCAATAGAGAATTTGAGAAACAATTTAATTACACACTGACTTCCTTAATACTAATGAAGGGAAAAATGGAAACGCTCTTTCGTAGCATTGTGTTGAGCATTCAACTTGAACTTCCACTACCGCCCACTCCTGAAATATAAGAAGGCGCCTAAACGTACCGCATTGCGAAGTAGAATTAGTTCTCGTACTCAGGGACAAAGTCTGAAGATAAATCCACCCGGGAATCATCATCCCCAACTTCGGTCACATTGTCGTCATCTGCGAGCATAAAGCTGGTGGTGAGTGATCGCCAGTTCATTTCATCCTCTTCTTGGCGAAGTGATTTGATGAACATCTGCTCCTGGAGGACGCGGAGGTTTGTGCCGTCGTACAAAGGCCGGAGGATGTCCCGGTCAGCGAGCTCCGGCTTCTGAGCTTTTGTGTGCCACACCCAGATCTAGTTTTGGCAGCCCGAACGAGGAAAGATGGTAAGAGTACATTCTAATCACGCAGAATGGGAAAGCAACGGACAATACAATAAAGTGAGTTCGCATGGAGTGTGTCTGAAGCATCTTACGATAGTTGGCCGGGTTGTTGATAATTAGTTTTTTGCATTAGATCAACGTTAATTATTCTTAATATATGAGTTCTTTCATCGACGAAGGATAGAAAACTCTGATTTTAATGAGAAATGGCCTTAATAAAACGTAATTAATCAAACGGAGATAGTGCTTACACACACATAATATATATTATTTTGATAAACCTACGTCAATATTACCCAAAGGTGGGACGCTCTCTTAAATATAAAAAAAGGAAACATCTTCTACCATACAATTATGCCTAATACCTCATAACACTAACATTTTTATGTAGATAAGAAATAGAAAAACTTTTAAAACGTACAAACTGAATTTCACTTTGTCACCGATTAAAATCTGTCGTCAAACCGACATCAGACTAAAGTTCTTTTGACGGACACTTTCGGGACACCTGCAGTAGTGGCATGATTTACCTTTGTGCAGCCTTCAGCTTTGAACTCTATATCCTCAGGTTTGACCCCGAGGCTTGCAAGTATGCTCTCCTCCTGGTAGCTGTACGTCCAGGCCATGTTCGCCCGAGGCCTCTGTTAGGAAGAGAGAGAGAGAAAAAAAATGTACACTTTTTTTTGTACGTGCTGTTCTTTGCTGCTGCTACTACTACTAGTACTAATAATTATAATAATAAGTCACTTTTTGGTTTGTCAGGTGTGTTCATCATATAATATTGTCTATAATGCTTTGTATTCCAGGAAGGAGCATCTTTGGAGCTCTATGCGTTACCCGCGCAATCTCAGGTACCCAGTGTTCTTGCTTTGCACCCCAGATTTAACAATATTCGAATGTTCTTACACCCTGTTTTGCACCATAGGCTCAGTACCTTGGCCTAAGTCCTTGGGTTCAAGAGGGCACTAACCTTTCTTTTCTCGAATCTTTACTGATCATTAATTCTAAGCTGCTGTTATACTTCGTTTCCTTCTCTTAATTTCACTTTCTTTTTGATCTATTTGCAAATTTCATATTGTTGTTGAAGTCTGTTTGTAGGTTTTTTGTGGACCCCAAGTAAATTTGATTCGCTGATTAAGTAAATCACTTCTGATTTTGTTTCTTTTTTTCACAATGGAGTTCCATACTCGACGAGTGGGTTCTGTACTCGACTATCAATATGGTAGCCCGAGTTCGTTTCTCGAGGCCGCCAGCGCGGAATTAACAAGAATTTATTTCTGGTGATTAGAAATGTATTCCTTGATATAATGTGGTTCGGATCACACAATAAGCTGTGGATCCCATTGCTAAGAAACCAATTGGTTCCTAGCCACGTAAAAAAATCTAATCCTTCGGGCCAGCGCTACGAGAGCTGTTAATCAGCTCAAGTGGCCTGGTAAATCTAAGATGTACCTAACTTTTACGTTGGAATAAATTTACCGTTATTCACACGATAATTTGCATTATTACGGCCACCAAGGCCTTTTAATTTTTCTGTTACCTGACATTAAGTTGAGATGTTAAGAGCGTTTTTTTTTCGGCATAATAACGGTAATTTTAGGAAGTCTTAGTTGTCTTTCTTTAAAATGAGGCAATCAAAAAGTGCATATCTCCTTGATTGTGCACACTATATATATAGTATTCACTCGTATCTTACTTGTATTAATCAAGCCATTCTCATGAAAGTCATGCCACAGTTGCAGGAATTAACTTTACGTTTCACAGTACCTCGTAACTTAAACAAATGCCCGCGCTCAGACATAATTGCTGGTACATCACATACATACATATAATACATATATAATATAATTATGTCTAAGCGCGGGCATTTGTTTAAGTTACGAGAAACTGTGAAACGTAAAGTTAATTCCTGCAACTGTGGCATGACTTTCATGAGAATGGCTTGATTAATACAAGTAGATACGAGTGAATACTATATAGTGTGCACAATCAAGGAGATATGCACTTTTTGATTGCCTCGTGTTAAAGAAAGACAACTAAGACCTCCTAAAATTACCGTTATTATGCCAAAAAAAGCGCTCTTAACATCTCAACTGAATGTCAGGTAACAGAAAAATTAAAAGGTCTTGGTGGCCGTAATAATGTAAATTATCGTGTGAATCAAGGTAAAATTATTCCAGCGTAAAAGTTAGGTACATCTTAGATTTACCAGGCCACTTGAGCTGATTAACAGCTCTCGTAGCGCTGGCCATATATATATATATATATATATATATATATATATATATATATATATATATGTAAATGGACATGGGAAGCGTTGCTGTCAACCAACGCAGAGCAAGGAGCTGTGGGAGACGTCATCAACTATTTGTCCGTTTATTAAACAAGTTTGTCAGAGGCAGAGCAGCGTTATGCACAAATTGAAAAGGAATGTCTAGCTATTGTTTTTGCATGTGAGAGGTTTCACCATTATGTGTATGGACGGGACAAGGTCACGGTGCATTCTGACCACCAACCACTGGAGTTAATTTTCAAGAAACCGTTAGCAGCAGCCCCAGCTAGGCTTCAGAGGATGTTGCTACATCTGCAGTATTATCCTTTGGAGGTTAAGTATGTCAAAGGAAAACACATGTACATTGCTGACACATTAAGCCGTGCGTTTTATCCCAATTGCTCTAAAAATTCTGTATTTGTTTATTACCTTGAAACTGTGAAAAATGAGGCTACAACACTGATCGGAGATACCTTGAAGATCACAGAATACAGATTGCAAGAGATAAAAGCTCACAGTGGAAGTGACAGTAATCTTCAAGCAGTTGCAAAAATGATCAGAGAAGGATGGCCAGATGCTAGAAATAAAGCTCCTGAGTGTGCTAGAGCTTTTTATAATTATAGAGATGAACTGCATACTGAAGATGGTTTAGTGTTCAAAGGAAATCGTTTAATTGTTCCTAAGAGTCTCAGGAAACAGATGTTGGACATTGCACATCAAGGACACATTGGAGTGGAGGGTTGTCTAAGAAGGATGAGAGAAGCGCTGTTCTGGCCAGGAATGTCCTCGGATCTGAAAGCATTGGTTCAACAGTGTGATGCTTGTTTGTCAATTAGAGACCTTCCTCCTAAAGAACCGATGAAAAGTCATGAGTTTGCCCTTCGTCCATGGTCAAAAGTAGGAGCTGATCTATGTCATATTGATAATCGGATACTCCTTATAGTAGCTGATTATTTTAGCAGTTTTCTTGGAGTATCAAGAGTAAATAATACGACATCGACTGCCATCGTTAGAGAACTACAAATTATATTTTCTCGTCATGGAATACCGGACCAGTTAGTAACAGATAATTGGCCACAGTTTACCACACCAGAATTCCGTTCTTTTGGAAAGACATGGTCTTTTGAACACATTACTTCTAGTCCAAGGTATGCACAATCAAATGGAAAGGCTAAGAATGCCGTGAAAATAGTAAAGAAAATGTTCACAAAGTGAAAACTGACTGGAGAATCAGAGCTTTTGGCTTTACTTAATTGGAATAACACGGCAACAGAAGGCATGTTGACTAGCCCAGCCCAAAGACTTATGGGTAGACGTTGTAAAACTATCATGCCCTGCATGTCATCATTACTAAAGCCTAGATATCCTACACAGCAAGATTCTTTAGTTATCTTGGAAAAAAAAGGACAAGCAGGCCCATTACTATAACAGAGGGACACGTGCACTGAAGCCTATACCCGCAGGAGAGGTGGTACGCCTCAGACTGCCAGGTAGTAAGATATGGACTCCTGCGCTTTGCATGGGAGAAGTCGCTCCTAGAACTTACAAAGTCAAGGTGGGAAATAGAGAGTGTAGAAGAAATCGACGTCAGTTATTGGCTACAGGAGAGAGATGTTCGGATGACTTTGAGAACACTGAGGTTGATACTGACGATAATGATCTGGAACAGATCTTACAAGAGCAGATAATGATCTGGAACAGATCTTACAAGAGCAGATAATGATCTGGAACAGATCTTACAAGAGCAGAGTTTGATACGGAGCTGCAATCCACAACAGAAAGAAAAGAGTAAACCTGAGCTGAGAAGCGAGGATGCCTGTGAGCCACTTGTCGTTAAAGAAGCCTATTTGGAGGACGATGTTCTTAAGACATCCAAGCCTGAAATCCAAAATAGACGTTCAACACGCTTCAAGAGTAAACCTAAACGTTATGGCATAGATGATTATTGATAGTACATGTACATTAAAGTTTATTTGTATATTAATGACTGTTTTCAGCACTTGGTATTTATATATAGTTATTTTATTGATTATTAAACTAATTTACTGTACATGCAAACTTCTTTTGGAAGAAGGGGAGATGTAACGAGTTGTTGCTCGTTAAGCACTTAGCATCCTTTACTACCTAACTATTTATTTATGTAAATAGCTGTTATGATAATTATCTTACATAAAGTTAAACCTTACTGTTAAACCTAAGAGCAGTATTCCTTTGAAGTTTGTAGCATTAGCTTCCGTTCATGGCTCTACTGTATATTTGACTTATACTAATAAAGTCTTGGATTATTATGAAGAAGGTTTACTCTCCAACATATCACAATTACGTTTCCAGGACAAAAGACTCAACATTAACAGATTTACAAATACATAAGATATTAAATTAAAAGAGAAGATTTAACAGACAGAATGTAAGAAACAGACCGTTACCTTTCAGAAGGGGAACCAAGGACTGAAATTGAATGGAAGCAAACAAAAACAAAGACGGTTAAACTCAAGACAGGTACAGTGTTGTAGAGGTAGTTTGGTTGTTTAAAGAGGGAACAAGCTTCTTAAGGTATAACGATTCAGTTTTATATGTATATATATATAATATATATATACTATATATATATATATATATATATAGAAAGAGAGAGAGAGATGAGAGAGAGAGAGAGAGAGAGAGAGACGAGAGAGAGAGAGAGATGATGAAGAGAGAGAGAGAGAGAGAGGAGGGTGAATAGGCACTTACAAAACTATTACATGAAGTTACAAAAAACTTGGTAAAGTATCTGAAATACTCGTAACCTACAAACGAGCGAACATCATACACTGTCCAAAACAAATGGATCAGCCAAGCCATTAAAGGGCTGAGTGTTCTGGAAAACCTATACCTTAAGCAACAGCTCTATGGAGAAGGCAAATGTCGCCATATCGACCGGGTATTTTCTGTCGGCGATCCAGCCGTCGTACCACCCGGCGAACTTCCCATTCTTCAGTATGGGAGTCGATAACTGAAGTCTCGTCACAAATCCAGCCGGGAACATTGATACTGCTTGGGTGGAGCGAATCTGTGAGGTATTATATAAAATTGTAAAGGCAGTCCCACTTCATCTGAAGTTCAAAAGTAATGGAAAAGACTCTTGCAGGGAAGCACAATGGGCCTACATTCGATAGTCCAGAACTCCAGATGAATACACGCTTAGAAATCTAGCTAATTAAGGATTACAGTTACTATTTGTTTTTTATGTTGACTGGTGAACGACAGGCTGACCTCATCTCGGAATGGAAAAGTCCATCCACACACTAATATTTTTCTTTAAATTGTAACTTGGTTCGAACTTCCTGTGTAATAAAAACATTATTTTGGACATTCGTCAATGTAGAAAAAGCTTAGAAGTATTTATGAAAAAATAAAGGGGTTACAAGTCGTATGATCATTGAATTATCTGCTAAACCTCCAATTAGGTAACTCTTATTCAATGGATATCGCCGAAAGACGACACATCCTACGCTACTTGTCAAGTAACTTTTACTAACCTCTTCAAAGATTCGGTAATCGTACGTGTTATCATCGTCAGCGAAATAAACAACTCCGGTTTTGACATTCGCTCGAATCCATGCCAAACCAGCGCGTCTGCCCGACACTCCGACCGGCGGCATCTTCCATCGGTTCATTTGTCTTGGCATGGGACCTGCGGTGGATAAAGAAACACAACGGAAAGGACATTACTACACATACTTTATTTGCTGGATCATGGGTGAACCCCAGTGTAGAAAAGTTCACAACATTAGCCACTTCTACATTTACACAGATGGTTCACCAGCATCGCATCGAACTATCCCATACACTCGCGCTTCCAGGATGTAAACAAAGGCCCCTCATTTCCTGTGCCTCTCGCATGCCGCTTATCGGGAGCTTTCTAATTGTTCCTCTCCTACCCCGTCATCTAGCGATACACAGGAATTTTAAACGTATTCTACCTATCGGTCACCCTCCTTTCTCTCCATGATACCGAACCTGTTTAAACTACATGATCGTAGAAAGAGTGATCGCGTTGTGGAGAAAAAGGAGCCGTCACACCACTATATCTTCTGTCATTGTACTTTCCGAGCCTGCGCAAACGATAGATGATCCAATACGACCCATCTAATGACAATCATTAAAATATGTACTAGAGAATAGCGATTACGTATTGCTATTAATTATATACTGTATAAGGTACGCCTATATTTCGAAAACCACACTCCTTTTCAGACACATCTAAGAACTGGAAATTGTCCAATAACTATAATGTTCAAGTTTTTTATCTACGAAATCGATAGTGACAGGAACCTTACTTGGCTCAGTGCATATTCGATTGCTATATTATGTAAGAAAAATACTTGTATCCTGTATTCGACGATTCGATGCTTGTGACAATAGACGCATCTTTTGTCTCATAAAAGACTGATGATTCAAGCAAGCATAACACGTTGTAACTGACACATGAATGCATTTCATCCATTATCTCTACCCAACAGAAGATAACTTTGAAATGACGCATTCTCACGATAACCAGAGCTGCTTACTCTTCAAATAAGTGTAGGGCAATCCAGTAGAAATGAGGTACTCCACAAGCTGAATATTCTCCTCCACATTATCCTCAGCTACGATCCAGTGGACGTCCGGAACAAGCATCAGTGTCTGTGCCAATCTGGTCATTTCGGGTATTTGGTTGACCCTTGGGTATGTCGGAGTTATCACGTAGATCATTCTCCTGTCAAGAAAGAATAAATGATGAAAGGAATGACCACGAGTATAAACAGGGATGCAGACGCGTCTAATCTCAGGAAATGCTTGTAAAAGGATTATCTGGATTAACTAATCGTCCCAAAATGTGAATACCACTGAAGAAAGTTTCTCAGTGCTATGCTATTCATAAATACTATGAAATTCGTATATTGTCTGACAGTCAAATACATTCTGTTGTTCTCGAACGCTCTCAAAGGCAAAGAGGGTCATGCCAGTGTCAAGTCTTATGTTGGCCACAGGTGCTAAGGTAAGAATACAGTATTTACAAATGCCATGACGTATGACAGCCATAAATGAAATGACAACCCAGAGAAGTTCCGCAGATGTCGTAAGTCTTGTGAAAGTCCTAAGTGTTGGGACAGTCACAGGCTCGTAAGGCATACAAGATAAGGATGAGTTACTAAGACAATACATGTAAAATTTCTCCGGGCATCGGAGCCAAGAATGGTAAACAAAAATGTGAGGACCTTTTCTTGAAAAGTTTTCTCATGAAGATGATTGTTTAAAGAATAAGACTCATATATGCAACTCTGGCTTCTAAAAATTGAAACTAATTAATTAGGACATCTGCGCCTCTTACAGAAACATTTGTAGATGAAGGTCATTAATATCTTCACCTGTTAGACCAAAATTACATCGTATAGTCACTCATATAAGTTCATGGATGTCTCCGGGCATAAAACAGAATTCCATCCAACCACTTTCTGGACAACGGGTCTGAATAGTGATGTAAGACGGGTACACACCGAAACTTTCTATAGCATAACCGAAATTAGAGGCAAACAATATTCGTTACAAACATACTTTTTTTTGACAGGCAGAGAAATTCGTGATAGGGATTTTATAGATTTGAAACAGACAAAGTGCAGGCAAAACTGAAATGTATGAAAATTGGAACAATTCTTCTCAGATGTAGGGCACTTTTATATTCGCTTTCACAGTCGGATAACACACACATATATATTATATGTATATATGTATATAATGTACATAATATATAGACATATTTCTATATATATATGATATATACTACATATACAGTATATATATATACATATATATATTTATATATTCCACATCATATTCCCCACACTCTAAAATGAAGTTGAATTTATTTTACCAGAATTTATGTTTAGCTTCCGTCCACTATTGTTACAATACTAATATAACTGCATCGATGAAAAGTACGAAGTTCAAAATTCATACTTTTACCGAAAAATATAAAAGCACACATTTCTAAGTGTGTCATATGCAGATAAAAAAAACCTTGGATTAATTTTTTTTTTTACAGAAAATCGATCTAGTTGCTTAATGGTGTGGCTGCAATGAATCAAGTAATGAGAGATGACTTATGTCTTTAATGAACGGTAATTTATTTCTTAATTATAAGAGAAAAACGCGAATACTTTTCTTACCACGGCCGAAACCAATCAAAACCTTAACCTTTGTTAAATTTTTCCGCCTGCATATTACATAATACACACACACACACACACACACACACACACACACACACACACACACACATATATATATATATATATATATATATATATATATATATATATATATATATATAAGCGAAGAACAAGAGCAATTCTTTTCCGCATGTTAAAAGGAAAACAAGCAGAAAAACAAGCAGATTCGAAGAACAGTAGATTATTTCTACGTTTCGTGACCCTTTGTCGCATCATCAGGGACATGTATAACTGATATTATTGGACATCAGAGCGCTTTCAAAACATTGAGGAAATGCATGAAAATTTATGTACTAAATCACATTTAAAACTTAATAAAAATAAATTTGTTAAAGTTTTATTTCTAATTTAACGCATATTTTTTATGTATTTGCTTAATGTTTTGAAAGTACACTAATGCTCTATAATTTCATTTACAGATGCCCCGGGTGATGTGACAAAGGGTCACGAAACGTAGGATTAAACTATTGTTCTTTAAATCTGCTTATTTTCCTGTACTCACTCCTTTTATTATATGCACACACATATATAGCATATATATATAAATACACACACACACACACACACATATATATATATATATATATATATATATATATATATATATATATAAGATTCTTGCTTTCTTTAGGATGAAATAGAACAGTTTGCATCTGCACTTAAACTTGTATAATAATTCATATAACTTGCATTATAGGCTCTTATGAAATTAAGACTTAAATGAATAAATTTAAAATTTCATCTGATATTTCCGTATGCTATTTAATGCGGTATATATATATATATATATATATATATATATATATATATATATCATGTATATCATATATAATATATATATATATATATATATATATATATATATATATATATATATATATATATATTATGGAGATGCCACCTGAAATAAACCGCTCTTCCGTTTTCCATTACGTTTTGTTTTATTGATGTGTATTTCTTCATCTGTCTATTTATCTGTCTATATATATATATATATATATATATATATATAATAATATATATATATATATATATATAATATAAAGCATCAAATAATATACGGAAATAGCAGATGAAATTTGTAATTTATTCATTTACGTCTCAATTTCTTAACATCCTATAATGCAAGTTACATGAAATATTATACAGCTTCAAATGCAGAAGCAAACTGTTCCGTTTCATCCTAAAGAAAGCAAGAATCTTAGTGAAAGTACAGAATGTTATTGAATAAAAAAAAAGACAATTTATCTTTTACCTCTTAAGTTCAATGTCTCTTTTACCTTTGAGGGTCAATGTCTCTTTTACCTTTGAGGGTCAATGTCTCTTTTACCTTTGAGGGTCAATGTCTCTTTTACCTTTGAGGGGCAATGTATCTTTCACCTTTTGTGCGTCCGTTTATCAATCTGGAAGGGGTCTTTCATATATCGGTTTCTGGAGAAGGAAGAGTTCTCGCGGTGTCCACGCTGGGAGGACATCTCCCACAGGGTAACGAGGAACAATGCCAACAACACTACCGAAGGCAGGATTAGATGCTGGTGAGGTCCTGATACCACCCTCATCAGAGAACGAGGTTTCTGATAATGGAACACAAATTATTATATATATATATATGTTTTACAGACAGACGTATATATATATATATATATATATATATATATATATATATATATATATATATATATATATATATGTAGGAGCTTCAGAAGGTGCCCATGATACAACCAGTAAAAGGAATCAAGTTTATTTTCAACGAAACGTTTCGCACATGAAACTTCTGTGCATCATCAGTCTGTAAGAGAGCAAAGAGACACATAAATAACATTCAATGATAAAAATAAAGGAACTCACAAATATTAAAATAGTCTTAGAAATTAAAAATCAAAGTAAACACAAACAAAGGTAAAGAGAGAGAACAACCCAAACACCAACCGTCCATAATGTAGAGAGAAGATGGAAAGACTAAAAAACCAGTTGACGAAGACGACGTCAACTATGCCAGGTATAGAGTTGCTGAGGAGGTATTGCTATTGAGTGAAGGAACAAGTTTCTTAATGTATAACGACTCGAGGGTAGTTAGATGGTCAGGATTTTTGACATAATCTATTATTTTGAATTGTTCTTTTTGGATTTCAATTTTGCAATTAGAAGCGTGGTTCCTGATATTGGAAAATTCAGGTTGTTTTATTTTCTGACCAGTACGGAAGCTGAAACCCAGATGGCTACAATATCTGACCCTCAGCAGCCTCCGAGTCGATCCAACGTAAGAGCCTGGACATCCAGGGCAAATAAATTTATATATAACTTTGGATCTCATGAAGGGCTGAAGGCGGTCTTTAAAGTTAAAGAAGGAGCCAATTGTACATGGATTATTTGTTATAAGTTTGACTCTGAGACAAGGAATCTCTTGTTCAATGATTCGTGCGAGATTGGACGAGAATTTGAAGTCAGGCATATATGGGATAGTTGCATAAAACAGTTTCTTAGGAACATCAAAATTAGGCAATGTTGGATGAAAGAATTTGGCAAGTATTTGATTGATCATTCTTAGAACTATTTCTTGTTGGAAAGAATTGGACTTGAAAAAGCTTAATAAAAACGTGATCTCATCATGAAAAAATCTTCCAAGAAGATGAATATTTCAGGGCTCTATTGACTAATGTGTGAATAGTATTAAGTTTAAAAGATCGTTGGCATGAGCTATAAAAATTATTAGTTAGTCCTGTAAAGGTAGGTTTTCTGTAAACGGACGTGGCAAATTCAGAATTGGTTCTTGTTATTTTCAAATCCAGGTAAGGTAAAATTCCCTCATTTTCGACTTCCATTGTAAAATTAATATTTGGATGAATATTGTTAATGAAATCTAAAAACAAAGAACATTGCCAAGGGTGTTGAAATAATGCAAAGGTATCATCAACGTATCTACGGTAAAGTGAAGGTTTGAAGTTGAGATCACACTGGTTTAAAAATTTGGATTCTAAGTCCGACATAAAAAAATTGGCAAAAATTGGGCCTAGAGGAGATCCCATGGCAACTCCATCGACCTGCGAATAGAGTCGCTTATTAAATATGAACATAGAGTCTTGCACAGCAAGATCGAGTAATTGTTTAAAAATAGTTCGGTTAAAACCATGAAAGATTGTGTCATCACTAATAAAAATCTTGTTCAGTATAATATTAATCGTCTCATTAAGTGGAACGTTTGTGAAGAGAGATTCCACATCAAAACTGACCATATAATAGTCCCCATCTTGTCTAGTGATTATTTGTTGAAATTCAAGCCCATTTTTCAAAGTAAACTCGCTATTGCTGTATTCAGAGAGAAGTCCAGCCAAACATTTAGAGATGGAAAAAGCAGGATTGTTGTAAGCAGCCATAATTGGTCTTAAAGGTAGATCAGGTTTATGAATTTTCGGTTGTCCATAGAGTATGCTGAACGAGGAACCGGTAACAAAAAGCTGTTGATAGGTTGTTTCATTTATAATATTTTCATTTTTGATTCTCGTCAAGAATCTATTAATTTTATCTTCCCTTTTAAAAATTTCTAAAAAAGTAGGTTCACCATGGGACATAAACTTAGTACTGTCAGACAAAATATTTTCCATTTTTTGCACATAGTCGTTCTTATTCATAATAAATACCCCCTTGCCTTTATCTGGTTTACAAATAATTATATCTTCTCGTTCCTTCAACCTCAAGAGAATTTTCAAATCTGCAGGTCTAAAAAAAGGTGTCCAATTAGTTTCCAAATTGAGATAGGTTTTATGCGCCAAGTTAGAAATTTTCTGTTGTAACTTACCAATGTTTTGGTTGAATTCAAGTTTGATCAGTCTTTGGAACATAATTTCAAAAGGTAGAAAGAACCTGGCAGAGTTGGGTCTAAAGGATGGCAAGCAGAAGTCCAGGCCAAATGACAATAAAAATTCTTCTCTCTTTGATAAAACATAACCGGAAAAGTTAAAAATACATTGATTTCTGGACTGGAAATTAGCTTCCGTACTGGTCAGAAAATAAAACAACCTGAATTTTCCAATATCAGGAACCACGCTTCTAATTGCAAAATTGAAATCCAAAAAGAACAATTCAAAATAATAGATTATGTCAAAAATCCTGACCATCTAACTACCCTCGGAAGTTCGTTATGCATTAAGAAACTTGTTCCTTCACTCAATAGCAATACCTCCTCAGCAACTCTATACCTGGCATAGTTGACGTCGTCTTCGTCAACTGGTTTTTTAGTCTTTCCATCTTCTCTCTACATTATGGACGGTTGGTGTTTGGGTTGTTCTCTCTCTTTACCTTTGTTTGTGTTTACTTTGATTTTTAATTTCTAAGACTATTTTAATATTTGTGAGTTCCTTTATTTTTATCATTGAATGTTATTTATGTGTCTCTTTGCTCTCTTACAGACTGATGATGCACAGAAGTTTCATGTGCGAAACGTTTCGTTGAAAATAAACTTGATTCCTTTTACTGGTTGTATCATGGGCACCTTCTGAAGCTCCTATATAATATATATATATATATATATATATATATATATATATATATATATATATATATATATATATATATATATATATATAAACACAAACATTTTATCACACGCCAAACAGTGTGGCCCCTTCCACTTTTCGGCAAGTCACTTTGTAATGCTCGTGTATACAAAAAAAGATAGATTACTTCTCATGCCTGGAAGCTGATTTTGTCAGAAGTTTAGAGAATTCCAATACTGAGGGCCAGGATGTTCGATATTTAGCTCTCTCTCTTCTCTCTCTCTCTCTCTCTCTCTCTCTCTCTATCTCTCTCTCCCTCTCTCTCTCTCTCCTCTCTCGCTCTCTCTCTCTATATATATATATATATCTGATATAATATATATATACATAATATATATATATATATATATATATATATATATATATATATATATATATAATTATATATATCATATCATACATAACATTGCAATAGTCGACCCCAATTAGCGGATTCCTCCAGGTTTCAGTTTGCTATTACGCAAACTTTAGTAAAAGAAAAGGATACATGAATTGGCCTAAAGTTGGAACAATTTATTACCGCTCGGAGATGTAAAGCAAAGCCACGACTGGGGGTGACCTCAAGCTACACTTGGAACTCTTTATATTTAACTAGTGCCATTTAAATTTAGAAGATGATTCTGAAATTATTACTATTGAGGGGAAGATGCACAGTTATGATATGGCAGCACGACACTGTGACGTCACTAACAGTTTTACTTCTCAACACATTAGGCTTAGGATTCTAAGGTAAGATCTCTTTTCGAGAATCAAAATTCCTGACTTCTACAGTCTTCAGATTATATCACGGAGACAATAAAAATCTAGATACTGGATCCAACGAAGAGCCTTTAGGTTAAGAAAAATGAAGGTACAGAGACTGGCAAATGAATGTCTTTGTGCCTTCTGACATTAATGGCAAGAGTTATGTTCGGTTGCAAGGGCACCCACCAGATAAAGTAACAGTTTATTTACTGTTATGACAATGACAGCAATAAGACCTTAATAATAATCAATAATAGTTTTTGGAACTCATGGAGTTGCTGGTGCGCTGGGATTTCACGTTGACAAAACATACTGTGTTTGAATATGTCGCAGCCACGAGTTTATAATATATTTCGAATAATTCTTCCAGTCTTAATAGAAACTTACTTTCATCTGGAGACGCATTGTTTATCAGGCAGAAGAACTGAAAAAGAAACAGAAACGTTCTTGCAAACGGTATTTAAACGTTAGTTATTTTCTAATATACATGTAACTTTTCACTGATCGCAATAGGCGATTGCCGTTTTTCCGAAACATCAGTTTTCCACATTTCTAAATTTCAGTATCGCACGTTTATCTATTGGCGTCTTGGATCGTTTTTCTTGCTCGTAAATCCATACACGTCACAGTGAATTCTCGTTTTAATATCTAGGACTAAGGTTGAGAAGCATATCCACAGGTCATCTCTCAGAGCAACAAATAAAGCTGATATTACAGATTTAGATGCTCTAGTGGATGATATGAGGAAATCACAGAACAGGGCCAACTATGTAATAAATAGTGTAAACAGTCGGGAAACAGCACTGGAATGGAGCGATTTCTCGTGTAACACGAAAGATGAATGACACGACGTTATCATCAATTTGGCTGAGAAAGCGATTGATGCGCATACGTGTGTTCGTTTAGTTCAGCCAATTAAGGATGTGTGCTGCATTTTAATAAACATCGAACACCTGCCATCCAGCCAATTATAGGCAAAATTCACCTCGACAGGAAAGTTTAAAGGATTATGTTATTTGTCCATGTTGGAGTTATTAAAAACTGCCTAATAGTCTCAGCATTACAGTATTACCGTATAAAATAATAATTCATACGTATACTACATATACTGAAATCATTCAAAAAGATATGCGGTGCAAGCGCGCACATACACGTACACACACACATATATATATATATATATAGATTTAGATATTTATATATGTGTATATGTATATGTGCATATATATATATATATATATATATATATATATATTATATATATATATATATATATATATATATATATTATATATATATATATATATATATATATATATATATATATATATATTATTGTTGTTACAACAGAATTCCATCTGATAAAAGGAGCCCATAAAAATGCCAAAATATAGAAAGTAAGTACTATATTTCAGAGACTGCTCTCTCTCTTCAGGTAGGTAGTGAATGAGAAAAGTTACAGAAAAGGTGGTATTTATATCAAGAGATCCTTCCACAGGTAAGCCTTTAACTAGGTCACCCCAGTTGATAAATTCTCTTTAATTTTCTTAAGCGTTGGTTGAAGGTAGGTTTTATGTATGATATCTGAATCCCAGGTGCCCTCTGCGAAGTTCATTACTTTTCTTTTTCAAGGCTGACTCCACCATCTGGCTTTCGTACCAACATTTGCTGCTATAAATTATATGTGACAAATTCCAGTTTATTCTGTGGTTATGATTATTCATATGGTAAAAATAGCTGAGCTCTTTAGTCCATACCTAACTGACCGTGTATGTTGTATTAATCTCTGGGGCAGTGATTTTCCTGTAAAACTGATATAAGACTGTTCACAGTCCGGCCATGGGATTTCGTATACTCCTATGTCTTTGGGGATTGGCCTTTGGACGTTAATCATGGATTTGGCTAGGGTATTTGGGTAGGTAAAGGCAAAAGGGTTAGATTTTACAAGAGTCTGAGTCACCGTCTTAATCCTGTCCGGGTGTGGGATTTTTATTTTATTGTTGGATGTCTCTCTGTTCTTGTCTTGAGGGGGTCAGTAGAAAATTACATTTGCTTTATGAATCGCTTTCTCAACTATATGGTCTTCGCCAATCAGGACTGTAACATAAGCATCATTCAAGCTCTACAGTTTTATTCACGTTTTCTACTTATTCGAGTTCGTTCCTTATCTAGGTTAGCTTCAATATGGTTTATTAAAATAATTTCAATTTTATTTAGTTAACGACAGAGGCGAAGAAAATCCTCTTCTAAAGCTAATCAATCTGTGTACTTCTTAGCTCTTTCTAAGAGGGGATCTCGAATCAGCGCACATATCGATCCAAGTATGAGTCACTGTTAGGTTTATCTGCTTTCAAAATGCACTGACAATAAATGTGTATGCAATGATAGTTCGGCTTAGTGATTATTCATCCTTTGTATACTCCTTCGTTACTGTTTGAAGAACTCGGACTGACCCAAAGTTCTGACGCATCGTTAATTCCGTAGCCATGAAATTTTAACAAGAAAAATAAAAAGAATTGTACAAAAATGATAAAAAGGACCAGACTGGCCATTAAATATCTGTTTCTACGAGATTTGACGGCAATAAAAGTGGAATTATTGATAACAAATAGAATTATTAACTCTAATGGAACTGAATTGCTCCCTAAGCACTGCCGATTTTGTAGGTGAACTAAAAAAGAATCTAGAATAATCGAGAGGTGGCAAGACCAAATCAGATACTCTTCTAAAGCAAGCAGTTGCCTTTACATAATGGAATGGAATGGAATCTAAGGAAGCTGTAAGGGACATAAGTGATGAATACAGTGCACTGACGGCGCTACCCTCACCCCCACAACGGGGAGAAAGTTTTAATAATAGACCTAAGCAAAAATTATTTTTCCTGGCTTAAAGCCACAATTTCCTTGAAATGCACTTCTTAAAGCATCATTCACAACTTATGGTCAAAATTTACATTAATGTTTAGAGTAGGGAGATAACCACCAAAACTGTACTTTTCTGCATTGCTCAGTGATGCTTCTTTATAAAAACTATTTATAAAGTCGCTATTCAGAAACAAATGCTCTGCTCAATAAATCAAAATATATTAATACAGTTCCTCTTGAAAAATTCATTAAACATACGATTATAATTATTATTATTATTATTATTTATAAGATGAACCCTATTGAAATATTAAAACACGCGCTGAATTGTATAAGGGTAGATTGCATTGCATCCTCGCTTAACTTCTGCAGTTCCAACGGTATGAGGAATAAAAGTCCTTGGAAACTGAGAGTTTAACAGCGAGTCACATATACTGCATACTGGTGCTGCAGCTCAGCAAATCTGGCTGCTCTCGACAGGAAATGAGGACCAGGGATCAACTGCCTGTGTGAAAGATCTCTGTTGAAATTCAACTTATGAAAAAGAGACAAACAAGAGACCATCCTTTGATGGTCCAAAGTCACAACTGCTACAATTAGGAAACAGAAACCTACCACCACGAACCACTCTATCTTAAAGAGATAAATATCTCTGGCAGAAGCAGACATCCACACCAGAGAAAAGTATTCTAGTAATTGATTTTATCACTGTTATACACATATGAGGCCTTACGAACAATACCCAACTTTCGTGCAGCATTTGCTGAAACTTTCATTTGATGTTTCTCAAAAGTATGACATGAGCCAAAAGTTACACCTAAAATAGTTAAAACTTCAGACTCTTTCAGCAAAGTCCCATTCACCTGAAGGGGGGATGGGGCTGAAAATCTGTGCGAGATCTGCTACTCAATAGTGTTTTCATTTTACTGGAGTTCAGCGTCATACTCCATCGACTACACTGACCCGATCCATGTCCCGAGTGAGGCTGATGGTGACTTCATTTCTCCTAAGTGGAGACTTGACTACATCTACAAGTGTGTTGCATCATCGACATACTGAACAATCTTGTTTTATAGGCCAAACACCTCATTATTTGTATGCATTAAAAATAATAGTGGACCAAGACCACTACCTTGTGGAACTCCTGACACAATAGGTCTTGGTTCGCTAAAGATCCGATTTACAGTAACTTGCAGCTGCCTACCTGTAGGAAATCTTGAAGTAATCCTAAACTATATTCATCCACCACCCTAAGATTCTGAAGTTTCTAAAGAAGTGCTTAGTGATTTACTAAATCTAAAGTAGCACTGAAATCTATCTGAATTACTCTGCACTCAAAACCCTTCTCAAGGGTCTCTTCCAAATGGCTTGTCAAGTCGAAAAGAGCATTGCAAGTAACCAACTGCTTTCTATATGCATATTGACTGTCAGTATGTATTCCACATACTTATAAAGGGGATTAAAAATAAGCTTTTCGGAAACTTTGGAGAGCACAGGAAGAATGAAAATGGCCCGTAGTTACTGCTGTCAGCAGACAACCCATTCTTTGGATTATTACAATTATTAAAACGGCTTACCAGACCACTGAGCTGACTATCAGCTCTCATAGGGCTGGCCTGAAGGATCTGGATGAAATGCCAGGTCATAGGCCAGAAGCCAAGCACTGGGACTAAATAGGTCATATGGTATGGTGATGGATGAGTGAATATGAAATTAAAAACTGCTCAAAGGAATATGATCTCATACTGCAACACTCAAACAAGAAATCAATTTACTCATGTTTCCATATTATGTACTGCTATTCTTTGGAACAGGCACTGTATGTCTAAGCTTGTGCTCGACTGTAAAAATACTACTACATCGACATAAAAATCGATAGAATCTACTACTCTTGGGAGACAACTCACCACAAATTTTCATTTTTCAACAAAGGGAAGAAACAATCAGAATCTCCACCCCAACTGTGAAGATTATCCAGAAATTTCTTAACATCCCAGAGTGAAATGCAAATTTTGTATGAATAAGTTCAGGATGTCAAGTATCAGAGAGAGGGACATCCTCAGCTGATTGCATAGCTTCAGTAGCTCGGTGAAGCGGTCCACCACAGATGAGGCAGAGTAATTCCTAACTACACTTTCATGAAAGCATTCCAAAATGTAATGAATAAAAATAAGCTTTGCTCTTTCATTATTTCAACATGAATATCATTGTGGATTTAATTCAAATGATTTTATCAATAGTTTATCAGATATACAATTTGCTTTAAGATATTTACGTTTGTGAGACTATACGAGATATAATTTAATGAAGATTATTTCTTCAAAGTACGGTTATCATTATTATTTTTATTTTCTGTTTACAGTTTTCAGTTTCTATTGAAGTCTGGATAGGATAAGTATAAAAATAAAGATTTACTTCTTGATAATATTATGCTCAGGACCGTAGGGGAAGCCAGTAATGTCGTCCACTGATCCATCGTCATTAATAACCAAGACATCATGCTCCCTGTAACCACCAGCACCAGGCTGACCCTCTGGAATGGTTACCATGGGCTCCATGGATACGACCATACCTGGTTCCAGCACGGTTTCAATGTCCTCGCGAAGCTCCAGTCCTGAAATAGTAATTGAAATGTTTTATATACCTTCATATTCCTCTTTACGTAAACAAGCATTCAAGATATCTACTTTTCTGTCTTATAAAATGATTTCAGATCAGCGAAACTCACAACTGTCATGTATGTAACGAGCGCGGGAAACTTAGCTCCGCAGACACGTTCAGTTCAGAGCTATTGCACTGTATTGCATAATGCGTAAATGTTATAAGTATAACCAATTATTATTGTGTTAGTGTCGAGTCTGACACACAGGCTTCGATCTTATAAATTCTACCTCATGTATGCAGGATATGATTCCTTATTCTGCATAGAGCTTCGATGCTCACATGTTTGTTATGATTCTATTATATACGCTTTTTGCATTTTGTATATTCCACTACCCGCCTTCTTCAATGTAGTTTAGCCAATAAACACAAGCAAGATATTGCATTATTATTGCCCTTCATCCCGGGACCTTGGCGACGAGAAATGGAATATTATCTCCAATACTAAAACACCATCTTTCCCTCTACCTACAGGTAAGAGTGAAGAGTTGTTGTGTGGGTCATACAACTAAAGCAGACCCAAAATAATGACGACAAATCATTGGCGACACAGGTTACGAACTGGTAGCAGCCAAATGGAACCTATAGCCTACGCCTAATCTCCTAGCCAAGAAGCGGAAGACGACGACCCCAGTCAGACGAAGTATACCCGAAAACGCAGAATCTCAATTACCTAGAATCTCAATTACCTAGATGCCTTCATCACACTCAAACCAGCGACCAAGCAACGCTGTGCCAAGTCAGGAGCGTCACCACAATAAAAAAGGGTTAGTTTAGAGGGTAAAAGTGCAAAAGGTATGTTAATGCAAGTGTACCCTACACGGTAGAAAAAAAAGAAAACTTCCAAATTCCTAGCCTGGCCTAAACTTCTTAGTATCACTGCAAGAATGCCGATAGATGTCCAAAGGTTAGACAGCTTTAGCATCGGTGATGATCCTAAATCAGTAGGTACAAGATGGAAAAAGTGGATAGGCAGCTTCCAAATTATTTTGCTCCTCAAGCAAATAAATACTTTGAACGTTATCAGTTCATAGAAACATCACAGGAATCAGGCGAGACAATAGATACTTTTGTAACTACGTTATAGAAATTAGCTTCAACTTGTGAATTTGGAGATCTAGAAGACAGGTTAAAGAGCAAATTATAGTAAGGAGTAACTCGCAAGAGCTTAGAAAGAAGTTACTGCATGAAAAGAAGTTAAATTTGCAAAAAGGGTAATTCTTCAGAAGCAAGACTCATCACCATTTTCTAAAAAACAATTAATAATCCTTCATTTTATGGTGTATTTTCAATGAATCTGATCTTATTTTCTTGAGGAAATTTTATCTTAACACCCTTTTCCACCCAACAAGCTAGGGGGCTTACAGTTGGGAACCGGGGATTTTGGGTGGGGAAATGCCAGAAAGGATGAGTGCTTTGCAGCAATAATAATCGTAACAAATGCATAATTAAGACAAGATCACCAGCTAACCTAACATCCCCCACCTAACCTAACTTAGAAGCCGTATTCTCACCTGGGGGGGCGCCCCCTACGACCTCCCTGCGACCCCCCTCCCACTTTGCCACTATATTAACTTATATGATGAATGGTGGACAAAAAAGTTAACAAAAGTATACGCCCACTTACCAGAATATTATGGAGTTGAAGGATATAATAATGCTTGGGAAAGCTTCAATTCCCCTTCAGCCAAGTTATAACAAAAGTTAGGACTACACCATAACTTAAAATTCAAATTAACTTCAAAACAGATGGGATTTTTCCAACCACGTTCCTCTAGACAAGGAAACACTAAATTACATCGCTTACACCGCCGACGTCCTTTCGTCACTACAGAGCGATCACACCTAAAGGCGTTCCTGTTGTAGTCGATCCGACATATATCTCCACAACGCTCGCAGCGTTTTCTCTTTAAAATTAAATTATGTCTTTGAGCATATTCAATCACAACTTCTTTACCACCATTAGACAAATAATGATAAAATTCACCGTATCCCACATTGCACTGCAAACAGTCGGTAGGAAATCGATGGTCTCTGTCAAAATTAATGCCAGAAGGGCCAGCCACTGCCTCTGCCATATTTACAGTAAGACAAAATGCCGGATTTTCCTCCATTATTCGAAGTATTCAGTCAAACAAGGATACAAATGGACACTGGACAGGTAACTGTATTATTCCGCTGAAATCCTAGGGAAACTTAGTTTTCGACTGAAGCTGTTCGTAATTGGGCTCATTAAAGTAAACATTACCGCAGAGGAAACATCTCGGTAGATCTAGGGTACTTATCTGCGGCGGCGTAGACTATGGCAGTTGCGGTTTTTCTATGCAGTTACACCTACTAAACAAGAATTTTAAGTAATATTTATTCGGACGACTGTAATTAACCTCCCAGGGGCCAGTACTAAACACGGCGAAATACATTGGATGGCCCCCAATCCCTAGTGGATGTCGTATCCGCGGTTAGGTTCCTTGCAGTCCGTGTGGATTGCTTCTGTAGAAATACCCTCATATAATGACTAAACTTTTTATATAGCTTTTCACATGCTCTTTCCTTGTAGGTGATTATTATTTTTAATATCCAGTGCGGAGTGCTTCTGAAGTAATACCGCAAAAAGTTCTAGAAATAGCAAGAGCAATAGAAACTGCTAATTACCAGTCCAATGTCATTGTAGGTAAGACTCATAATAACAACAGTAGCCAGGTAAATCAAGTAGCCTATAAAACGAGTTACCAACATGCAAAGAAAGGGCAAACTAATGAAACGAGTAAGCCTAGCCCAGGTATATATCCAAGTATAACAAGGGACAACCTAATGCATACTCACAGGAAAGTCAAAGTCACATAGGGACACAAAAACCACAAAGGAAATCGTGTTATAGATGGGGTAAACAATATCATTATAGCAATGACTGGGATAAGTGCCCAGCGTCAGGTCAGACGTGCAACAACTGCAGGAAGCGTGGTCATTTATCAAGTCAGTGTAAATCTGCTAAGCAAAAGACCACAAAACAGATCAATAGAACCGTAAATTCAAATGATGGCTCTAGCTCAAATGAAGAAAGTGTACATAAGACCACAGAAGTAGAACAATTTGCATTTCACATTAATTCTGTGAACAAAGATGCACAAGAACGTCTTATGGCTCAAATAGAAATAAATGGGAAACTCATACCCATGCAAATAGACACAGCTGCAGATGTGACAATCATTTCTGAAAGAGTAGCACAAACGATACCTAACCTAGTGATAAGACCTTCAGACAAAGTGCTCAAAAGTTATAGTGGTACAAACATAGAAGTAGTTGGTTCATCCCAAGTGAAAGTTCAGTACAAAGATCAAGAGATAGGTAAGTTACCATTGACAGTAGTCAAGGGTCAAGGACAGACATTAATAGGACTAGATTGGTTAAGAAGCATAAAATTAGATTGTTCTAGTATTCTAAGAGTTACAGGTACAAAACAAGAACCAGCAGAAGAAATTTCATTAACTAATCTTCTATCAGATTACAAAGAAGTGTTTGAAGACAGAGTAGGAACAGTAAAGAATGCACAAGCAGTCTTAGTTTTAAAGGAGAATGCTACTCCTAGATTTTCTGCTCCAAGACCAGTTCCATATGGATTAAAAACAGCTGTGGAAACTGAAATTAGGTTAGAAAGTGAAGGTTCATGGGAAAAGGTAGATTATTCATATTGGACTACACCATTAGTTCCAATTGTTAAGGACAACGGTCAAGTTAGGTTATGTGGAGATTAAAAGGTGACATTAAATCTACAATTGCAAGTAGCACAACATCCATTGCCAAATCCTAAAGATATGTTCGCAACTTTGTCAGAATGCTCAGTATTTTCTAAGATAGATCTTAGACAAGCATTTCAACAACTTTCCATAGATGAAAATTCCCAAAAGCTATGTACTGTAAAGACACATTTAGGGCTGTATCGTCCAAAAAGACTTCCCTATGGTGTTGCTAGCAGTCCAGCAATGTGGCAGCAAACAATGGACAAAATATTTGCAGGTATGTCAGGAGTATTCATTTTCATTGATGACATATTAGTCGCTGGCACAAACAAAAAAGAACACAGAGAAAGGTTACGTGCAGTTCTAAAGAAACTAAAGGAACACAATATCAAGGTCAACCAGAGTAAATGTATTTTAGAAGTTGACTCTGTAGAGTATTTAGGCTTTATTGTAAATGGTAAATGTATTCGTAAGACTCAAGATAAGATAAATGCAGTGAAGTCAGCAAAGTTACCAGAAAATGTCAAGGAATTGCAATCATTTTTAGGTTTAGTAACATTCTATGGTAGTTTCATTCAAAACTTAGCAACAATTGCAGACCCATTGTACAATTTGCTGAACAAAGATGTAAAATGGAATTGGACAAAGGAATGTCAAAATTCTTTTGAAAGAATCAATGACATCACCCACATTCTTAGTACATTATCTAATGGATTTGCTAGTAAAGTTGGTTTGTGACGCCTCAAACATAGGATTAGGTGCAGTACTAGCACATGTAATGCCAGATGGTACAGAAAAACCAATAGCTTTTGCCTCTAGAGTATTGAACAAAGCAGAGAGAAATTACTCACAAATAGAAAAGGAAGCATTAGCACTAGTGTATGGAGTAAGAAAGTTCCATGTGTATCTGTATGGCAGGAAAAGGTTCACATTAGTTACAGACCACAAACCATTATTGATGATTTTAGTTCCAAAGGCAAGTTTACCGACGTTAATAGCTGCAAGACTACAACGTTGGGCAATCATATTAGCAGCATATGATAACAACATAGAATATAGACCAACATCTAAGATGGGTAATGAAGACGCTTTGTCGCGATTGCCTGTAGACGAAGCACCAGAACAACATGAGGAAAGTATTCTTTTGATTTCTGCATATAATTTACCTATTACAGCTAAGGAATAGCACAAGGTACAAAGAAAGACCCAGTACTTTCAAAAGTAGTGCAGTCTAATAACTGGCAGAGATATTTGTGAAGAGATGCCAATTGTAAACCATACAAAGAAATTTGGAATGAATTGAGTGTAACACAAAAATGTATTTTGAGAGGATCAAGAGTAGTGATTCCCAATGCATTAAGAAATAGAGTTCTATCAGAAATACATGCAGACCACCAAGGTATTGTCAGATCAAAGTCAACTGCTAGAACTTATGTTAAGTGGCCAGGTGTTGATAGGGACATTGAAAATTTGGTTAAGAAGTGTATGAATTGTGCATTGCAACAGAATAACCCAAAACCAACAAGGATGCACCCATGGGAATTACCCAGATACCTATGGTAACGTATACATACAGATTTTGCAGGTCCATTTTTAGGATACTCATATCTGATATTACCAGATGCATATAGTAAGTGGCCAGAAGTTATACCAATGCAAACAACTTCATCGGTAGCAACTATAAGATCACTCATGCAAATCTTTGCAACGCATGGTTTGCCAGAAAGAATAGTGACAGACAATGGCCCACAGTTTACTTCACAGGAGTTTAAGGAATTTCTGAATGTAAATGGTATACAACATACATTATCAGCAACTTATCATCCATCCACGAATGGTGAAGCAGAAAGGTTTGTTCAAACTTTCAAACATAATATGAAGTGTAGACAAGCAAACAATGGTAATGTAGCATCTCACATTGCAAAGTTCCTGTTATCCTATAGAACAACCGTACATAATACTACGGGTGTAACACCATCTTATTTGTTGATGGGGAGGAGGATCAGGAATAAGTTAGATCTAATGTATCCAAGCTTGCAGAGTGAGTCGGAACAGAAAGGTTATGATCAAGTAAAAAAACTTCCCAATGTAAGACATTTCACTCCTTCAGGTTATGTCATGGTAAGGTCATACAATTCACCAGAAAAATGGATACAAGGAGAAATTGTCAGGAAGATTGGTAATTTACATTATGATGTTAATGTCGGTGGAAAGATTGTAATACATGTTGATCAGTTGCAGTCATTTAGTAGAAATCATACAGAAGTACAAGTTTCAAATACCTCAGACTTAAATAACTCTGATGTGCAAACTGCTCACCAAGATGTTCAATCACCAACTGTAAATAGAGAGGAAAATCCTGCAACAGCTCAGAACACACTTATAGTACTCCCTAACAGAATGAGTAGAGGAAAACCTCCTGAAAGATTAGATTTGTAAATGTGAGGAACAGTTGTTTCTTAGTCACAGGTAAAGGGGGAGGAGACTGTCATGTATGCAAGACGTTAGGTAACGAGTGCGGGAAACAGCTCCGCAGACACATTCAGTTCAGAGCTATTGCACTGTGTTGCATAATGCGTAAGTGTTATAAGTATAACCAATTATTATTGTGTTAAGTGTCGAGTCCGACACACCGGCTTCGATCTTATAAATTCTACCTTGTATGCAGGATATGATTCCTTATTGTGTATAGAGCTTCGATGCTCATATGTTTGTTATGATTCTATTATATACGCTTTTTGTATTTTGTATATTCCACTACCCGCCTTCTTCAATGTAGTTTAGCCAATAAACACAAGCAAGAAGATATTGCATTATTACCGCCCTTCATCCCGGGACCTCGGCGACGAGAAATGGAATATCTCCAATACTAAAACACCATCTTTCCCTCTACCTACAGGTAAGAGTGAAGCGTTGTCGTATGGGTCATACAACTAAAGCAGACCCAAAATAATGACAAAACAACAACGATAACACGTTAGGGCACTAAAGGAAAATTGTTGCAACTGTTGCATATATATGAAAATATTTCGACAACATGTACAAATCTGAACACTTTCTCTCATTCTTAAGGTACTTGTATTTTACCTAATGCCTATGAAGTGCACTGTACTACATAACAAGGTCTACGACAATTCATTATATCAGGTCTGGGAGCTCCCGCTTCACTGAATTTATACTTAAAAGCTGACTAACAGTTTCTGGGTTTTAAGCCCAGAATGTAATGCACAGTGTCATGAGGTTTGCTCAGAATTGCAAGATTTAAAATAAAAATTCGACTCTATAAACATTAGAAGAGAAATATGGCATTCAAATACAGTATACAGTACCTGCTTCACGTCCATAGTAATGACAGAGTACCCCGAAGGAATGCCCATAGCCAAAAGTTCTATACTTCAGCAGATTAAACTGGGCGAATAGTTCGTTGAGTTCTCGTGCAATCTCGCTGCACTTGACCCCAGGTTTAATAAGCTGAAGCCCTCTTTTGTGCACTGCAACATTAGCTTCCCAAATCTTAAGGTGTGCGTCGCTACAATGATCCAAGAACATTGTTCTTTCTAATGCCGTGTAGTATCTGTGAAGAGCAAAGCAAGTACAGAGGGTTCTTTAGATTAATAAAAGAATGAACTTCCTTGATATTATCCTCCTGAATATGAAAATCAAGAAAATATTTGTAGAAAAGATCAACAAGAATATAAGATTCTAATCTTGTGTATAAAACATATAGTCTAGATAAACAACAAATTTGGACTACACAAGAGCAACAGAAGTAAACAAAAAAATAAGAAACTGACCCCTGGGGCATCGAAAAACAATTTAGGGAAAGTATGTCCCCCTTTTGAATCTTGCGGGTGGTCACAGGATTGTGGGCACCATCTGTGTTTATGGCTGACTGGAACCACACCCATGCTGAAACATTATGTGGAATCGTCAATCTTACAAGAGGCAAAAAGTATATTGCCACCATTTATTGCAAAAGACTGACACTGGTGTCTGACAGGGAATGGATAACAATGACTAAAAAAAGCTCACTGTCCATAAGTTCACTGTCTGGGTAGAGTTTTGCGATGTTCCTGACCATTGCTTGAGTACCAGCCAATGCCACTTCGTACTCTGGAACGTTTTCGCCCAACGCTTCGACACATGCCCTGCCACCGATGTCAGCTGTGGCTGTGCTGTTCTTTGGAAATATGAAGTACAGTCTTTATTTTTAAACAATGAATGTATGCTGATTTTAAATGTGGTGTTGTACAATATTTCTTCCAGAATTACTGGACACATGTATTTACACAAAATCACTTTTACAGTAGCAGGAAAACAAAGATTTGTCCTATCTTTCTTGCACTATTTTCCTTACAATTTGCATTCTATGCAATTTAGGTTACTTGGTTCCTTACCTTTATCACTGCAATTTCTTCCTTGCTCTTCTTCATTCTCATCCTCATGGTGGAGCCGCAAATGTCTTTGAGCTCATTGCTGTGAGGCAAGTGGTCCTTGAGCTTCTTGAAGCGCTGGAGGTCCATGTGGTCGAACTCGATGCCAATTGCTCCTCGAGTGTCACCGAGCTCTTCGACTACGGCTCTGTAGTAGTTATCTCGCTTCCAGTCGGTGAAGATGATGTTGTCCTGGAAAACAGATGTTCTTGATAAGACATAGAGAGAGATATAAAAAATCCTGTCATTTACTGCTTTTATTGATCTTCACAAATATTAGTATTTTTTGTTAAGTCTTCTAATTGCTGATAGTAACGAAGGAGAGACTTCTTGGTTCTGATGGGTTTCGATAACTAAAATATAACACAGGAATGGTTGAGAAATATTCTAATTAAACTTCCTATTTTTGTAACAAACTTTAACAAAAAATTACTTACATGAGGAGACCTTCTCCAAGGCTGGCCATAATCAATGAGAGCCGAGATGGAGACGTGTTTTTCTGGCGTGACCAACAGACCATAAGGTCTTCCGAAAGTACAATAAATAAATCCACCTGAAATGAACATCATGATTGTTTATTCTATAAAAACAGTTTCCGGATGGTCATCCAGCAAGTTGATTTTATACGAAGATCAGATACTCAGTGGTAGAGAAAATAGCGTAAAGCCATTGTAGAATTATTATCCTTCTCGTGCACTACCTCATTTAAAATAGATACAAACACTACTGTAACTACTGAGATTCAGGGTCTCTGTAACACGGTTTTTTGGACTTTGCTCCTTGTCAAAGCATCGGATGTAGCTGAAAGTTGACATATGTATATTTTACAACCACACACAAATTTTGTCAGCATTATCAATAACCTAAACCCGATGGTTTTGATTTTTATAGAGTAAAAATGAACTAGCCGACGCCACGGCCAATGATTACGAGCCAAGAGTCGAAAAACATTCATTACGTAAGCAAGGTAAACAAACACCTCTTGACTAAATGTTGCCCCGCCCATCCACCAGACAGAAATGCCATCGGCTCTGAAACCCAAAGACTTTATGAATGGCGGAACGATACATAGATGTGGATGGGGTATCAGTGCTAGCGTAGTAATACTACTGTAGCAGTAGTGCCGCAACAGTATAGCAGTAATATACATGAATTAAACGTTTAGACCAACTGCTGGGATCCTTGAGGATCATTTAGCACTTCTTACAACTATTCGAGAAATTAGTTTTTATAGCCAGAAGTTAAATTTTCTAATCCAACAATGCCCATGGTAGCCTTCAGTGTTATCCTGAATTATAACGAGGCGAAAGTGGGTGGAGCCTCATGAAGTCACCATTCTGACGATAATTATTGGTGAAGGTTTAAAGCCAATATACGGTACCGGCTATTTTTTTCAGTAAATAGGTAGATAGCCAATAAATAAAATTGCTTGACATAGGATATAACAGTTATCAAATCAAGCTTGTCTACTATGTTTTTGGTAATTACCAACTATTCCCTACATCTTGTCAATCTGATTGTGACCTATAAAGTAGACTGTATTTTCTTTGGAAACTTATTTTGGGAATTAGACTAATAATCGAAGTGTTTTTGTATTTATTAACATATTTTGTTGGTTTGTTCATTATGACAATTATCAGTGGGGAGGTTCCAGAGTTCATAAAGGTGTACTGCTTTGCTTGTATTTAAATTTGTATGTCATTGTTGCCAGAGGTTTAGCCTTCGTTACGTATAGCCAATCATCCATCGAGAAACAGGGAAGAAATGATGTCATAAGTTACGTAACGAGTGCGTTCGAAACCTTTTCTCTGAGTAAGTTGGCCCGTCTTCAAAAAAGGTCACTTTTACATTATAAGTACCAAATTTATTCAACCTACGTAGTGCAGAATACACTCAAAATTTATGTGTTGATATAATATATATTCTGAATAAGCGTTATATTTATGAAATGCATAGATAAAAAGTTATTGCGAAAAAACCGTGTTACAGAGGCCCTGAATCTCATAGTAGTCTTTATATAACTATCTTTTTTAAAATAAGATTTTTCTCCAAAGTAAATACAAGCTTATATGTGTTAAAATCTCCAGCAGACCAACGGATCATCCGATATAATTTTTCTTCTTCTTTAGGCCGTACTACCGTGTTGGATATAGACTTTATGAATGGCGGAACGATACCTAGATGTGGGTGGGGTATCTGTGCTAGCGTAGTAATACTACTGTAATAGCAGTAATATACATGAATTAAACGTTTAGGCCAACTACTGGGATCCTTGAGGATCATTTAGCACTTCTTACAACTACTCGAGAAATGAGTTTTTATAGCCAGAAGTTAAATTTTCTAATCCAATAATGCCCATGATAGCCTTCAGTGTTATCCTTAATTATAACGAGGCCAAAGTGGGTGGAGCCTCATGAAGGTTTCAAGCCAAAATACGGTACCGGATATTTTTTTTCAGTAAATAGGTAGGTAGCCAATAAATAAAAATTGCTTGACATTGGATATAGCAATTATCAAATCAAGCTTGTCTACTATGTTTTTGAAAATTACCAACTATTCCCTACATCTTGTCAATCTGATTGTGACCTATAAAGTAAACTGTAATTTCTTAGGACACTTATTTTGGGAGCTAGACTAATAATCGAAGTGTTTTTGTATTTATTAACATTTTTTTTTCTTATGACAATTGTCAGTGGAGAGGTTTCAGAGTTCATAAAGGTGTACTGCTTTGCTTGTATTTAAAGTTTTATGTCATTGTTGCCAGAGTAGAGTCTAGCCTTCGTTACATATAGCCAATCATCCATCGAGAAAGAGGAAAGAAATGATGTCTAAGTTACGTAACGAGTGCGTTCGAAACCTTTTCTCTGAGTAAGTTGGCCCGACACTTTTACATTATAAGTACCAAATATATTCAACCTACGTAATGCAGAATACTGTCAAAATTTATGTGTAGATATGTGTATTATGAATAAGCGTTATATTTATGAAATGCATAGATAAAAAGTTATTGCGAAAAAACCGTGATACAGAGGCCCTGAATCTCATAGTAGTACACTAGCATTTAGCCTTCCTAATAGGTAAAATAGTTTTAAGAGTACACCTATATTGTTCATAGAATGGTTTAAAGGCAAAAACAAAATCTATTAATCTGAATCCACTTAGTGTTGTTTTTTTACACTATACGGGTAAAAAGTTTCAAAAATTGGTATGAAATGTAACAATATATAAAAAGGAAAAAAGCATGACTGAACCACTATTCTACTATCACCACATGCCATTCTTAATTAGGCTCTTATTTATGCATCTTAATGCGGGATACCATCAAAGGAAAGATCAATTCAATGTGTAATACTATCGTCACATTACACTGCCAATATGCAATATTACCTTGCCCATAAAAGCAGATATATTAAAAAGCCACTTTACACATAAAATCTCTCGGTGCTACTTTATTGCTGAACATTATTGTGTAACTATGCTGCCAAAGGGCAAACAAAACTAACTAATCTATATTTTGACTTTAATACTAGAAGTTACTCAAGTACACTGTTGTCTTGTGATGAAAGATCTGAGCAAATATATCTAACTAGTAACCATCATCTTATGCGCAAGTGTGTGCAATTTAGAGAGAGAGAGAGAGAGAGAGAGAGGTCCTTACCTGTGTAATAATTGATGTTATGGATAGAGGTGAAGAGACAAGCGGCGAGGCCTTCTTGTTGCATGTAATTTCTAAGTTTTGTAATTCGTCTTTCAATCTCTCCAGAACTAAAGAGGCCAAGAGGAGCCTGTCAAAAGGCATTTGAAGGTATAAGAAAGGGTCTGCTCCGCCAAAAACTTTTTTTTTTTTAGTTCAGATTAAAGTCTCGGTAATGCCACGTATTAGCCGACTATTCCCCGAAGTGCTTTTGCAAACTAAGGTGCAACAAAATACAGGTGTGAGCTTGATTTGTTGCGTTCTCTTGACTACAGTTATTGTTGGAATTTTGTAAATCAATCTGGTTTTGAGATATACTTTATTTTCCCAGGGGAACCTCATCTCTTACTAATAATCACTAAAGTGGAGAAAAAATCCACAGTTATGTAAATGTACATATATTTAAATTTAAAACTTTAAGAATAGCTTCCGGGAATCTGTTCGGTTCCCCTTTTCAATCATTGGAAAGAGGAACCGAACAGATTCCCGAAAGCTATCCTTAAAGTTATAAATTTAAATATATGTACAGTTACATAACTGTGGATTTGTTTCTCCATTTGAAGACTGGTGATTTTTTAAATCACTAAAATATTAAAATAAGTCATAAAGAGCCAAAAACTTTCCTATGCTTTTGATATTATGAACAATTGCAAACTATTTACTGGCCGTGCAAGGGTTTTGATGTCCACTTCTTTATGAGATAACCTGTAACTTCTTACCTTCTCTCCATTGTATATCTTCATGGTCCTGTTCTCCATAAAAGCAGTGACGTCATTGCTGGAGTGCCTCCAAGACGCATGTCGAAGGAACTTCCCTCCAGCCCGAAGGAGCGACCGAGCGGGTGCCATTCTTCGTCGATTTCTGGTGGAAGAAGACTAAGTTGTCTTATATCTACGTCTCATGGGTTCTTGTACGCTAAAAATTAATGTTACCTTGAGATGATTATAGTTTGCAGATTAGATCAGCTCAGCAAGTGGGTGACGTATTTTTAATTTTTAAGATATTATCTTATAAGCTTTAATAACAGATGTCGAATCATTGCACACTAAACATACATCATACAAAAACCAACTCTAAATTTGCGTACATACCCAAAATTGGAAAAATAAAAAAAATGGTAATGGGGAACATTTAGTATCCCACTCTTGCATTCTAAATTAAGGAAAACCGTTCGTTAGATCTATGCTTCTAGACAGAAAGTGGAGAGACAGACAGGTATAACATTTTCTACGTATGTAGCTATGCATGACAGTTTATCTTTGTTATAACATTGAAATGTCTTAGATAAGTGAAACCGGGATGAGATTGCAGGTGGCACAGACACGCAGACAGATAAACGATCCCCCTTAATGCATATCTATGGTCTACCGTCGTACCGAGTTTAACAGACAACCCTTTAACCTTCTGAGAGCAGTTACAGCAACAAAGTAAACCGTGGGAAATTTCGCCTTCGAAAACCCACACAAATAAAGGGCTCCTGGTTCTATAGCTATCGAATCCCGTTCAGTACAGTATGAGACAGAGTGAGCACCAGAGGATTTTCTTGGGAGAAGCCACTAGCCTTTACCTCGCTGAGGCCAAACAGCACAGCAGTCTATGAGCAACTGGGTCTTCTCTTCCAAGGAAGTCGGCATTGCTATGGTAATTTTTGGTAACTCACGTCCGTCTAGACTGTAGCACCTGATAGCACAAACGGTTTTGGGCCATACTGCCATACTTAGCGGGACGCTGAAAGAGACATGCCTCTGATAAAAATGATAAACGCAATGAAAGAAAGGTTGCATTACTTACGTAAAAATCCCAAGGCATAATCATATACGTACACACACACACACATATATATATACATATATATATATATATATATAATATATATATATATATATATATATATATATGTGTGTGTGTGTCTGTGTCTGTGTCTGTGTGCGTAGATTTAACGTTAAGGCCTTCTACCTGACAGAAAGTGACGCCAGAGATACAACGGACACCGCGATCTCCACACTTTAACTACTGGATCAGAAAACTTCCACAACAACAGATGCTTCATTCATATTAGAACGAGGCTCATCAGCAGTACAACCAACCCCTTACACAACAGTGCCATTCCTCTCTATTTTGCGACCAAACAATTAAAAATTACAGGTTTTCTCGACTGAACTTCTGCCCTCCATTCTTTCCTCATGATCAAACCACCTCCAAACCCTCTGATTCATCCTTTAACTTGCAAAATCTTCCTAAACTTACCATTTCCACATTTCTCACACTTCATTCACCTTAAGCAAAATACATAATGCACAATGCTCATGTCACCAGCTCTATTCTTTTCATCTTTAATTTTCGCATTGAACACTGCACTTCCACTGACAAGAGTTCCTCATTAGACGAGTGGTTTACGTGCTCGCCAACTGATTCGGTAATGGTGAGTTCGATTCCCCGCTCTGCCAACGTTGAATCAGAGGAATTTATTTTTGGTGATTAGAAATTAATTTCTCAACATAATGTGGTTCGGATCCCACAATAAGCTGTAAGTCCCGTTGCTAGGTAACCAATTGGTTTCTGGCCACGTAAAAATATGTAATTCTTCGGGCCAGCCCTAGGAGAGCTGTTAACCAGCTCAGTGGTCTAGTTAAACTAAGATATAATTGACTATTTTCCACTGACGAGACTTAGCTCAACAACCCTAACATAATTCCCACTTTTACTTGGCTTCCGCAGACAATCGAAGTCTCTTCCCTATCTTTCGCACATATCCTCCCACGTTCCTTGCTTTTTTCTATTCTTTGACTGACTTCATTTCGTTGTCAACTTGTCATCCCTTATATTTACTCCCATGTACTTATAAAAGTCAACTGCATTCAGGAATGAACCAATTCCATTATTCCACCATCCATATTACCATCCAGCGTTCCATCTTCCAGGCGTTCATCATGTTCTCGTAACTTTACTCTTCCTCACACTAACTCAACTTTTTCCTCTTGCAAACATTCTCCAACTCTTTCAATAGTTTGCCAGTGCTTCATCACTATAATCTGTAAGCATAAACACATCCAATCCTCATTCATAACTAAATCTACAGTTATTTCTCTCATCTCAGTTACTCAACAACCATGAAGGCTTAAAAACTTCGTCTGAAACCCAATTTTACACCAAACCAGTCCACTCTGCCAACTCAAAAGCTTCACTTCCATCACAAAAACTTCTTAAACAACAACTTCCCCTTTGCCCATATCGTTTCTGTCACTGGCTTTTCCTAGGTCTTAGTTTGCTGTATACAGGTTATTCTCTTTACTTTCAAACTTCCAAACTTAATTTCTACACCATCTTCCTTGTTTAAATCCGTGTTATTTTCCCCTGTAATTCTTCTATCATTTGTCTTACTTTCATACCATACGTACATCTTCTGTGCATACTAAGTCATGCTTTGACCTTTATACAGCGGAAGAATTATTCTTATCATCTATTCATCAGTCAGGCATACTTTACAAGCATTGGTTAGTCACTCAATTACCTTATCACCACTTACTACGGCACCTTGCTAGTCATCCTATCAGCATCTCGCGTCTCCTGGTATCTTTCCATTTTTATGCTTCTCAACTGCCCTACTTATGTCCTCTCAAAACATTTCATAACTACTCCAACCGACTTTGCACTTGCATTAAGCTCTTGCATACCTTCAACAAAGAGCTAACAAAAATTTCCGTTGTTCTCTTTCAACCATTTCCTTCTTTAATCAAAGGAGACTTATTTGAAATAGAAATCTAACACGTTGAAGACCTTATAGAGTCTATGAAAAAGACATAAGTATTTACTTGTTCGTAGGTTGTTAGATGCGCCAGCAATATGCCTGAACATGCCGTCACTTTTAACATAGTAGATGGGCCGGCAATATGCCAGAACAGGGCGTTACTTAATACAGGGTTCATCAGTGAAATTAATTACGTAGAGAAGAAATCTGATAAAAAGGAGCCTATGGTGTGGCCTTCAACTTTATCGGCCACAGAAATCCGGTCATTCTGATATCTTGTAGTCGCTGTCTGTTCTCAACTTCCTGAAGCTGGCACTGAAAAGAAGAATGCTCTTGATCTTAGGCACAATCCGAAAAGGTTGGTATGTAACATTTGTTTCTGATTTCTATTTTTTCTTCACGCACAGGTACATTAATAAATACACACACATATATGTATATATATATATATAATATATATATATATATATATATATATATATACACACACATACAGTAGGTATGGGAAAGACATGTCCTAGGATCAGGTGTACTTTATTTTGAATCACCAATGTTTCTGATCCACAACTGTTCCATTTTCAGGTATAAAAAAGACAAAATAAATCAAGATAAAAGGCTATTAAAAACTACAACACAATAGAATTGCCAAGTGAAAGTTCATAAAATAAATACCTTAATGCTATGAGAGGAGACTCACCTATCAGTTGTGACTAACAAGGCCATTTTGGGAGTTTAACAACTCGAGAATGTCTTTATGACCTTCAAGCATATATGGAGACATCAGCACGTGACTTTTATGAAAAGTTTGCAGGTAACGGCAGATATTCTATGCTAGTCCCAATTGGTAGCACACCATTATTGCTGTGGGAGGGGATATACCATTGTCTCTCTATTTCTCGAGGATTCACCTACAAAGGAAACTTAGAGGGCAGTGGCAATATTCTTTTATAGGATTTTTTTTCGAAAACTGAAATGAGGCATTGCTATGCAGGTCAGAAAAAGTTGCCAAATTAATAAAAGAGAGCTCCTTCTTATAATGTTGTTTCCTACCACATGCTCTTAATTCAGCTGACTAAATTGTTTTTTTCTATAACAATAATTATCGTAACTTTTATACAATAGCAACTCCATGGGTATTACATATATATATATAATATATATATATATATATATATATATATATATATATATATAGAGCCAAGGCCACAGGAAAATATAAGAAAGAGTACCAGGCGCTTTCGTGTTATTAACACATCGTTCCTCGGAAACGTGTTGAATTAACACGAAAGCGCTCGGTACTCTTTCTTTTATTTTTCCTGTGGCCTTGGCTAAATATATTGTCACACTCGATTTAGTGACATACGAGCATATATATATGTGTGTATATATGTATATATTATATATATATATATATATATATATATATATATATATATACATACACACACACACACACACACACACACACACATATATATATATATATATATATATATATATATATATATATATATATATATATATATATATGTATTGCTGGCAGCACATCCATTATCTACTTTTGTTCCTTCAGTCTTAAAGGGAAGGCAAAAATTGCTGTGCTGCTATATTCCTTCCTTCCCGAGCCAATAGCTGAATGTCATTGACCCATGGTCTTCTTTAGGGCCATATTAGATTGGCAGTGATTACATTCTAATATCTAGAAGAGTACAGCCGCCAAACAACTTGCTTAAAAAACAAGAATTCAAAATGAAACAATTTCATTTCAGGAGATGGTACTGGCATAGTTTGCATGTTTGATTTCAGAAGAGGATAGGAAGACTAAATATGGCCGGCCTTGTGATAGGGACAATGTTGCCATTGCGGGGGGGGGGGGGCGGGGGGGGGGGGGGGGGGGGCGGGGAGACCCAGCGCGGGTTGTGCAATTCTTCTTCTCAGCTTGTTCATTTCCAGGGTTGCTGTTTTTAATGAGCCTCCTCCAGCGGTTTCTGTCTTGAAAGGATCATTACATAATTGTTTTTGACAAATATTGAAAGGTGGATGTTCTTCCAAACTTCATCCCTCACTATTTACCCGGCATGGGACCGGTAATGAATTGGAGTGGCTACCCTGCCTCCCCCTTCCCACTACTAAAGCTGGGACCAGTGTAGTTTGCAAATGTAAATTCGAAGGAGGTGTCAAAGCTTCTCAGTAAGTGCTAGACATCGAGTGGTGTCAGACTTCTCTCTCTCTCAATGGCTAGGGTACTCAGTATCAAAAAGCATCCTGGCCCTTGAAATGTATTATTTTTGAACTGTGAATTTTATGCTAAATTTCCATTTCGGATTCTTGTTTTTCGAGCAATCTTTCGGCAGTGATCTCCCATACTACAACATAGACATTTTAGTGTAGGCCCAAAAAAGGCCATGGTTTAGGATGAAACAGTTGTCATCTTAATATGACTAAATATAACAGCATAACAGTATTTGTTAATTCCATTGGGGTTTTAGCCTTGATGGCTGTAAAAGTACACGGAGGTATTAGAAATGTATATATGTACACACACACACACACACACACACACAGTCCTGTTTTAGCCAATCTGTACATGGAATACTTTGAAACTACAGTAATAAATGCAATAAAACCCAAAAGCATGCCGTGGATGAGGTATGTAGATGATATTCTAACGTTTTGGGATAATAGGTGGGGCAATTTTAATGAATTCCTTTCAAAATAAAACGCATTAGTGCCCAGCATCAAATTTAAAGTTGAATGGGAAACAGACAATGAAATTCCTTTTCTTGATGTTTTAATAATCAGAGACACGACAGAATACAAATTTACCATATACAGAAAAACAACGTTCTCACTTTCATACATTCACTACTTTAGCTACCATGACATTGCTATCAAGATAGGTGTAGCCAGCAACCTGTTCTTAAGAGCCTTACGAATTTGTTCCCCAGATTTCCTGGAAAAAGAATTTGAACTAATTCGTAAGCAACTTTCGTATTTAAAGTATCCTGACCATATAATTGAGAAAGCAATTCACAAAGCAAACGTAATTTTCTACCGACCCCCTAAAGACAAGACCAGAGATACACCCAACAATGAAATAAAAATTCCACACCTGGACACGATTAAGAAGGTGACTTAGACCCTCGGAAAATCTAACCCTTTTGCATTTAATTACCCAAACACCTTAGCCAAATCCCTGATTAACGTCCAACAAAAGACATCCCCCAAGGACACTGGGGTTTATCAAATCCCATGCCAGGACTGTGACCAATCTTACATCGGATTTACAGGTAAATCACTTCCTCAGAGATTAATACAAGACAAACGGTCAGTTAGGTATGGGCAACAGAACTCAGGTATTTTCAACCATATAAATGAACATAACCATAGAATAAACTGGAATTTGTCACGTATAATTTATAGCAGCACCTGCCGGTACAAGAGTCAAATGATGGAATCGGCCTTAATAAAAGAGAGGCAGGCAACGAACATCTCAAAAGGAGCATGGGTTTCAGATACGATCAACAAGATTTTCATTCAATCAACGCTTAATGAAGAAGATTAAAGGAAGATTATCAGCGGAGGTGACCTAAATTGGCTTGCCTGTGGATGGAACTCTTGGTATAAATACCACCTTTTCTGTAAACTTTCTCATTCATCTACCTGAGGAGGAAGACAGCAGTCCTGAAATATAGTACTTTTCTCTCTATATTTTGGGGTTTTTATGGGCTCCTTTTATTTTATATTTATATTATTTATTATATATATATAATTAAATAATATATATAATATATATATCTCTCATATATATATATATATATAGATATATATATATATTTACATATTATATAATATTATTATGTATATATATATATATTTATTATATATATTATATATATATATACCCATGGAGTTGCTGTTTTATAAAAGTTACGACAATTGTTCATATAGAAAAAAACAATTTAGATTAATTTTGCAACATTTTCTGACCTGCATAGTAATGCCTCATTTGAGTTTTCAGAAAATAATCCTATAAAAGAATATTGCCACTGCCCTCTTCGCTGACCGCGAGGTACGTCTGCGTTTTATATCCGTGTCTCTTATGGCAACAAGGAGATACGTCTCTGATAACGAAAATCTAATAAAACTAACGGGCTGAAAGCCTTAAAAATCTACAAATGCGACCAGGAAGCTTTGATGGGCTAAGAACTTACGATTTTTATAACAGCAAACTTTACTTCCCTAGCGTTCTGACTCCGCACTTGAGTGTAAAATACAAGGTGGTGTCTTTACATGAGTTTATCTTTTGACTAACGAAGTTGAGTAAGGTTGAATTTCGTGTTCAAATACAACAGAGTTATCGTGAGTGCTGTAAGAATTCGATCAACATACTTTTCATGGCTGGGGTGATACTGTAATCGCTTACCAGGACACGTAGTAGATGGGATGAACGTGACTATTAATTCGTTTTCTCTTATTATTCCAGAGATGCAACGTAAATATGGGATTACATAGATGACTTTACTGAAAATAACATACTCTTATTTTGATATCCGTAATATCCCAAGTTCATGAAAACTTATTACACGTACATCATTCCAACGTCAGAACGGTTGCTTATATATAAGGAGTGAACGACGTATTGTTTTTAAGAAACAACTAGTGTTTCGTCAGCTTTAAATCTAATATATCCTTCTTGGCCAATTGTGTATTCGATATCTTTTCCTTCTTTAAGCGGGACACCTTGAAACCAGGAAGCGTCCAATGTTTTAAATATATATATTTAGTAATAAATGGTTTCGTTACACTGATGGCAACCTGCCAGTCACTACCTTCTACAATTATCAGCGCTTGTAAAGGTTAATAACCAGCTATGAAACCTCGCTCTGCAATTCTCAACCACTGCCAATATTGGTATGTATTATAACTGCTTGTTTCTAATTCGTCAATTGTGGTCAGCTAGATTCGTCAATTAATCTATTCATGTAAATGAAAATTCGGGACCCTAATTTTTAAATCTCAGCTGCGAAAATATTGGTAATAAAACTTTATGTCTACAGTAGCAAAATATTTGCAAGAGGTCTTACACAGAACTTTTAATTCCTACATGAATATCTAGTAATTAGAGAGGTAAAGTTTAATAGCACCATAAAACATATATATATATATATCTATATATATATATATATATATATATATATAATATATATATATATATATATATATATATATATATTAAATTAATCACAGGGAAAGAAAGGAAATGTAGCCTTTCCTTATGGCATACATATTGCACAATGAAACACTGATACATTCATATTCTAATAGCAGAATCAATGGATGAACGACCTCTGCATAATATTCCGCAACATTAGGTACTTCTTGCAACCGCACAGAACATTCATCGACAGCTCAGTAAACCATCCAAAACATTCTGTGTGAACCATCAGTACAAATCCGCTTAACCCTTAAGAATCTCTGTGTACTGTTCTATTGATCCATTTAGTTTTTGTCAATGAGGCTCTACTCCAATGTGTTTCAGAAAGGGAATTTTATTAAAATACTTTAGCGTAAAAATAGGGTACTTGATGTAGATAATGATTACTGATTAGCTGATAGTCAGATCAGTGAAATGTGGGACTCGAATAAAGTTTTTTCCTCGCATTATGTTTTTTGGCCTTATGGCCAAAGAAATGTCATTAGAACTTCTGTTCCTATGTTCTTCATTAATGCTAACATTTTTTCTTCATTTCTGATTTCCGATATGTCTATGAGCCCAACTGAATATATATATATATATATATATATATATATATATATATATATATATATATATATATATATATATATATATGTGTGTGTGTGTGTGTGTGTGTGTGTGTGTGTGTGTGTATGTGTGTGTGTATGTATGTATTCTGAAATCCACAGTAGAAAGGCGAATGAAAAAGACACTGAACATAATAGAACTTGACTGACCTTTATATACAAAAACAGAAAGGGGAGGCGGGGTTACAGTTTGTTAATCTGGGCAGCGTGTTCTATAAGCAAAGGGGACAGGGAGAGAGGATCAAGTGACAATGCATGTTGATGTGGCTTCAATAAAAATGGATTCCAACAGATTCCTTTTGCGGTGAACTTTGACCCTGCAGATTATCGAGAAATTATGCTCGTTAATAGCATAGCCTGTCTTAAGCCGATGATCTGCAATGCTATTATTCGTTAATTCTCTTGATATGGCATATTTGTGCTGAGAGCCTCTCTCTTTTAGATCTTTGGATGTTTGCCCTATATAAATTTGATTAAATTCTTCACAAGTAATACTGCATACAATATTGTTTGAATATGACGGGCTATTCTTAATTAGTTTATTTCTCAAAACATTATTAAAATTAAATATAAGTTAAGACTTCTTCCAAGAAATTTATTCCCTAAGGTGTTTTGGGTTAAATATATAGAAGACTGTTTTGTATGGAAAAATAAATTATAAATATTCTTGATTTCTTGCATACAATTAATATTCTCGTACTATCCATAAAATTCACATTAGAATATGAAGAAAATAATTGTATACTATTTTTGGATATCTTAGTTATTTGATATAACACCAATTTTTGTTTTAAAGTATATAGGAAACCCACGAATAATTTGTCATATATCCATTTTTACTCTAACCATCCTAATCACATTAGGGTATCAATATTTTCCAGTATGTACCTTAGAGCTCTTAGAATTTGTAGTCCTGAATATTTGGAAGATGAGTTTAAAACTATTGGTAAAATAGGAGATTCATTATGTTACCCTCCATATTTTTTGGAACTTTGAAAAAATAAAGCAAAATCGACATATAATAATCCAACCAGTGTTAACAAAGAACTTAAGAATATTCTCTGCTTACCATTCATCCTAACTTCATTCCTGCTATACTATTTTAAAAACTATTGACATTAACTTAGTATTCAAATATAACAATACTTTGAGAAATAAACTAATTAAGAATAGCCCGTCAAATTCAAACAATACTGTATACAGTATTCCTCGTAAATAATTTAATAAAATTTATATAGGGCAAACTTCCAAAGATCTAAAGGAGAGATGCTCTCAGCACAAATATGCCATACCAAGAGGCTTAACAAATAATGGCATCGCGGATCATTGGCCTACGATAAACTGCAAGGCCAAAGATCACTGCAAATGGAATCTGTTAGAATCCATTTTTATTGAAGCCACGTCAATAAGGAATTTAAATTTCCATCCTGGAATGTCCCTTGATCCTTCCTCCTTGTCTCTTTGGCTTAAAGAACACGTCGCCCAGATTAACAAACTGTAACCGCCACCCCCCCCCCCCCCCCCCCCCCCCCCCCCCCCCCCCCCCCCCCCCCCGGTTCTGTTTTTGTATGTAAAGGTCAGTCAACTTCTATTATATTCAGTGTGAACTTGAAAATGTAGAATATACTACGAAAGTGCCTGTTCCTAGTCCCCAGTTTTTCAATCACCTTTCTACCTTGGATTGAAGGATATTCACAAGCTCATGTTCCCTCGTGCTACATTGAACATATATACTGGGCTTGTAACTCATGCACAGAAATGAAAGCAAGGGTGGCTTTGATGCATTACTTAAAATTTCGTCTCGCTCCGAACAATGCATTCATTGTGTAAGTCATCGTGGTTGAGCCTCCTGTTGTGTCAGAAAACGACACCTCGGTTTTAAAGATAACATCAAGTACTATGAAATATTCATGTTTATTATGTAATGGTGTTGCCTCTTGAAAGATCAATGAACTGGGGAACGGTGATAGATCAAATAAAAATAAGTCTTAATTTTCTTGGATCTGGGCCTCATGCTGTGCTAATTTATTTTCAATAATGTCGCTGACAAAGACTTAACAAAGGTCCCACAATACTACGCTAAGGAAGATCAGGTAACATGTGTCAGGGCCCAAACAAATTCCTAATGAAATTAAATACATTGCCCACAACATGCAAAAACTTGAATGAATGAGTGAATGAATGAATGAATGAATGAATGAATGAATGAATGAATCCTGAAACTTGGGCTACAAAGCCAAGCACTTTGATACTTTTAGTCATTCACTGCTAAAGACAGTCTTGAACGTTCTTGCAAATAATTTGAGTGCGATTTTGCACCATAGGTTGAACCTATTCTGTTCACCATAACCAAAGTTGGTTACTAGTCTGAACAGAGAAAACTGTTCTTGGGAATCAACAAAATAAATGTACTGACCTCGCTCTTCTCTGACAATGGGGAGGGGTGGGGGTTGGGGGGGGGGGGGCGCGGCTGGGTTACCATTAGCTTCAAACTTCTCCATACAGGTCAAATCACATCCTTCTACTTCACAGATGGCATAGCATCAGTTCACTTAAGACTCGAGTAGTACATTGAATATCTTTTTTACTTTAATACGTATTTATAATTTTTTAAAGGACTTATGGGTATTTCAGAACCTCAACTGTCAGTACCTTGCATTAAATGAAAACCTTTTGATATCATAGTTAAGATTCTGAAAATCACAAAACATTCAGGTAGGGAACTGGACAATATGAAACAACGACTTCTATCACTTTCTAACGGGATGGAATACATGAAGACGGATTAATACCCAAAACCAAAACATCGCGCAATTTCAATGAGATACACTTGGTACAAAAACAATTGCTCTAATCATTATTGGAGAGCCACTCATTGTTAAGATGCACTGCTCTTTCCAAGATAAACCGAATCACAGATCTATAATCTAAGGTTTTGAGTGTTGCTTACCTCTTAAAATTATAAGCGCTTGACAACAACAAACCTCACATGAGGTCTTAAAAAGCAGGCGAATGATAATGTCTCTCTTGAAAGACATGCGGTGTATCTACTTGTCTAGACTGTATCTGGTAAGATTTGTCTATTCGCATGGACACCATCCTAGATCTAATTAGAAAAAATAAATATTCTTATACTAATTTTTTTTAAATAGTATAAATTGCAAGCTCTGAAATTATATAAGATAAGTGTTCCACACGAGATACCAAAAAAGATCACACCTACACCGACGTAACCTCGAGTACTGTGCCCAGTGCTAGGTTAGGCGAGGATGCATGGAAAACTTAAATATTGAAACAGAGTGAAACAAATTGAGTGGGGCCTACCGCCCCTCCCCTCAAAAAAAAAAAGTGTATAGGTATCACGGAAAACAGGAATCGGGAGAGGCTCACTCACGGACTCAGAGAGATCGAAAGACTGGATATGGGAAGCAAAGGAACTTTCTCATTCAGCGCAGCAGGTAAAGAAGGTGAAATAGTACGCATTGTCTTAGATTCAAGGGCAACTACTGCATGAGAGCCTCAATCTCAAAGTAATATCCCATATTGGGAAAAATACAGTCAGCGTAAAATTTTGTACATTATTCTTTTCAATTTGAAGATGTAAAAAATAAGCTGAAATGCCATGACCATGCATATCTTGCCTCCACAGAAAATTCTAAATGCCAATACATAAAACGAAAAAGAAGTGAGTAAAGAAGAAAATAAGAATAAAAGTATCAGATATTAAATTAATAGTATTTAGATATACAAATGCTGATTAATAAATAAAAAAAAACAAATAGCTGCTAAGCAGTGCGCCTTCAAGCTTAGGAAGTCCATCCAAGACACTAGAAGACCAAGTTATGCAAGTGATGCAACAGCAAGTAACTGTCCCAAGTTGCAGTTGGTTCAGCAGTTACAAATAGCGCTCATGGTACTCTTAATGACTGAGCAAGAAGTCATTCTAGACAAGAGAGGACGGTTAGTCTTCAGCTATTAAATTACATCAAGGAAAGAATTTAAATCAAAGCAAGGAACTACATAATTAAAAGTCGATTTGGGAATCTGAACTACGTAATCTCTCTAAAACAAGTTTTTTTTTAAGTAATTTAATAGATAAAAGATTAGAGATGAAAACTCTTTTAACCCGATAAGCAAGAACAGCCTCTGAGGTGATGAACTTTATCAGTTTATTTATGGGATAATTATTCCGAGTTGTTATATAGGAAGAAAATAAACAAAAAGTATTTAAAACAAATTTAAGGCCGTAGGACACTTGCAAATCTCTGAGTATAAAATACAATGACAAGTCTTCAGCATTGCGGAGAGGATATCAAAATATGAGCGAGGCTTTGGAAACATTAGAAATGGCATAAGTTGAAGAGTCCGGGTGCTAATCTATTCAACTGGAACATTCAGCTTTATACAGAACAATTTAGGCAAAACTGTATGCCATACGACCAATGGAATACGAACTTTTCTCCTTGTATAGAAATACAGCAATTTCTAGTAGATTTAAATGATGTTAAAATAGGGCCAAAAACTATAATCCACGAATGACAACATGTGGATAATAAAACCCAAATCCTCAAGCTAATGAATATCCAGTGACAACAACCAACTTTGAAATAATTATCACCGAGAGCCAGTCGTGATTGATATTAAGAAATTTCTTGATATAAGCTGCCTTTTAAAATCCATAAATTGACAAATAACATCGTCAATCATATGAAGAAAGCAGAACATCTTTAAAGAAAATCACCGATCTGATGAAACTAATCTTTAAATGAATGAATATAAAATTGAATATTAATCTCCAAAATATCACTGACCAGGAATATTCAGTACGAAAGCTTTACTGATCTTAATGACCCTCCCTACAAAAGTGACTGACTTATAAACAATGATCTTAAAACAGCCAGCGACATAACAAAAGCAACCTTGAACCGGTCAGTGGCGTGAGACGGAAGATGCCATGACCAGATCAGTCTGACGGGTCTTATCATCAAGGTTACCAAGCTTATCAACATCGACGGTCACAGGCCCCTTTCTGTACTTTGTGACTACTTATACCGATAAGAGCAAACGGCAAAAACAAAACTCTGAAAAATATTGCATAACTACTCTATAAAACAATAAGGCAACATTTGCATAATTTGCTGCTTGTTAATTTTCAAAGATCAAAGATATTCGCTGAGAACAATCTATACAAACTGCAAGACAAGAATATCATCTTCATAAAATCAATATCAAGACCAGTTAACTTTGTCAATAAGTGATTTGATCACATATTAGAAACTTGCCAGATTTTAGTGACGGTATTATATATTTCCTTTATGCTGCCTTCAGTTTTTAAATAATTATGAAATAACATACCGGATTCTATCTATAGCCCAGTGTTACTTTAACAATAGGAATAGCTATAAAGAGATAAATTCACGGAGTTCGTACAACTTTTTTCGAATTTTGTTTCAGGTGGTTTTGTATATAATAATAATAATAATAATAATAATAATAATAATAATAATAATAATAATAATAATAATAATAATAAAAATAATAATAATAATATTTTGTTAAAAAGTATGGCTGCGTTGTGTGTATTAATTTGTTATCAGGTTTTTAATAATAACAATAATAGTTAATAATAATAATATTCTTTATTTCAGCTCAGGTGAACGTTTTGTCCAGCTGATTACCCAAGAGAAGAATGCCTCAGTATCTACTTTCGTTGACTCCGGACAAACATGCAGATCCCCCTATGTGAGTAGTCTTAGATTCTTTGTAATCGAACACCGAAAAAGTAAGTACAATGCTAAAACATTTAAAGCAAAGAGATTTCAGTGAAAAAGAGTTTCACTGATATTCCTTCAACTATATAAGAGGAGTTGTGACGATAGAGTTAATATGACGTGGAGGTAGACAGAGAGACCGAAAAATGATCTCTACCTTAGCGCTAAAGAAGATTGAAATCCCTTTATTGTTTGTTTGTATGGTGTTTTTACGTAGCATGGAACAACGGTGTTTTTACGTAGCATGGAGCAACGGGACCAACGGCTTTACGTGACTTCCGAACCACGTCGAGAGTGAACTTCTATCCACCGGAAATACACACCTATCACACCTCAATGAAATGCCGACAATCGAACTCGCGGCCACCGAGGTGGCAGGCCAAGACCATACCAATCACGCCACTGAAGCACTGAAATCCCTTTAGCTGAGTACGAGGTAAGAGTCACAAAACACACTGACAAATAGACAGATGGACGGTTTAGTGTCCTGACAGTCTATGAGTGTTTAATCGAAATCCCTTCAACTATGTGAGTGGTTGCGCTGATAAAATTAGTACATAAAACACATATCCATGAATGATTTAATTTTCTTTTACTTTTGTAAAAAAGTATATCCGAAATCCATTCACCAGAGCAGGCAGACCAATATTTGGACGGACGAAAGGGCAAATTCCCTTTCTACAATTGCGTTCATGCTGGTTTACCTTTGTACCTTTTGAGGGAAATCCTTTAACTGGGTAGGAGGTCGTACGATGTCACGCAATGCGTGGCAGACACTAACAGACAGACCAAAGGCCATCTATGCACGATGGTTTACTCTTGTACAGACTTTACCTGAAATATCTTTACCTATGTAAGAGGAATTGTGATGAAAAGGTAAGCGTAAGATACCCGTCAAAGGACAGACAGACAGATGATCTCTCTTCATGCAGATCTAAGCATGATGGCCTTCCTTTGGTTGTGATGAAGACAGGCCGATGGACGGGAAGACAGACAGAAGGACAAAAAAATGAAAAGACTGTGGACCCCCATTTGTAGGGAGGGGAATAATAAAAACAGTTGAAGGAAGTAATTCAGAAACATGACACGTGGAATGAAATTATAAGGGACATGAACAGTTGCCGATCTGACTGCATGGGCAGGTTTATGAGGTTTTTCGCTATACCAAAATCCCATACATTTCAAATCTCTCAGGTTCATAAAACGATAAAGTTCTTCCATATGTTACCCCTTAAAAGACGCCGAATGATTTCTAGTTGACTGTTAAGGCAAATTTAGAGGAAATTACAGCTGGGGGCCGTAGGAACGCTGCAAAGTAATGCCAACAGTGCTGATGGCACTACACCACTACCTGGATTAACTGCTTCAATTCGAGATGTAATAGAAGTACCCATATGTGGCAATTATTGTGTGTCGTGGAAGTGTCTATAGGGACCGGGGCATCTATTCCTATCAGAATAAGCGCAATGAATAATATAACTGAGTATAGGTTCAAAACTGAAAATGAATAAAAAACTCAAATACCTTTCCATTTATGGGATCATATTTTTGTCATTAAATGAAAATTTTTAGTAAATATATATATATATAGAATAACTTGATCACGAAGTATATAAAACGTGATGCTATGTATAAATAAAGGTTTTTTGCCACGAAGGAAAAAATGAAAAAGCGAGATAGCCAAGTACTTTCGGTCCTGTTCGGACCCTTTACTGAGGCATTTCATTTTTTCCTTAGTGGCAAAAAACCTTTATATATTATATATATATATATACTATAATATATATATATATAATATATATAATATATATACATATATATATATTATATAAATATAATATATATATACTATACTAAATATTATATATATACATATATTATATATATATATATATATATATATATATGAATATTTATCGCGTCATATTGCAGTTTTTCACATTCACAAAAATTACGCTACAAATGTTGTTTTATATCCAGTTTACTCTACTTCGGAAGTAATACTGAAGGGGAACTATCATTCATAAGTGGTTGGTTACCTGACGGATTTGATCCATCGTGAATTCTTACCACTGGGCTGTGTACAGCCAAGAGTTCTCGTGACTGATGTCGGGGGTGGTTGCTATCGGTGGATCGAATCCATCAGGTGACCAACCACTTATCAATTATAATGCCCCTTCGGTATTACTTTGGAGGTAGAGCTAATTGAATATTAAACGACTTTTGGAGCTTAATACACACACACACATATAAAATATATATATATATATATATATATATATATATATATATATATATATATATATATATATATATATATATATATATATATATATGTGTGTGGTGTGTGTGTGTGTGTGTGTGTAATTACTAAAATGAAGACGGATTTTTTCTGACAAAGTGGAATATTTCAGGATTCGACATATAAAATGTGTAACTATGAAAATTCCTAGCCATTCATATTGGTGGTCGTCACTGCAACTTAACTTTCACAAACATGTGTAATAAATAAAGACTGATAATATGTATCGTTGTGACATTTCTTGGAAATTGGAGACTCATCATATTTAACTTCCCATGGAGATAGAGAGTCCGGGCAACGACCTGAGAAAGCTGACATCTCTTTCTGGGATGGTGTGATACGAAGATGCCTACCTAAGCAGGTCAATGTTCCTTCTGTGGGTATTTGAGTTCGTGGGGGCTTGTTCAAGGTGCCTTTGAAAACTGGCTGTGACTAGTTAATTGAGGCGTTGACGAAGAGTGTGAATTAGTGTGTACATGTACGAACTATGTCTATTCATAACGGTGAGTTTTAGGCAGAACTAAGGAGACAGCTACGGGAGAAAAGGCAGAATGCTGGGATAGCTCTGCGAAAGTTATAATTGTTAAAGTGTTAACGTTCCAGGCTGCAATGGGTGAGTTATCATGATTTAGCGAAAGGGATGGCTTGTTTTGATATCTTGTAAAGATGTTCTATTTCATTTAATCTTTTGACTTTATCTTTACAATTGTGTGTGCTTACGAGTATCTTCTCGTGTCTTTTAAACAGGCGGTTCTAGTGGGGGGACCGAGTGTCTTAGTGAGGGGACTGTATTTTGGAGAAGAGATAATTGGTGTGACTAATTACCGATTAAGACATTTAAATACCAGGGGGTTATCTGAGTCAGTTGTCTGTGAGACTTGAACTATTATCATTCCGTTGATGATCTTGTAAGAACTTGAATTGTTCAACTAGTAATTTACTTTGAATAAAACGTATATATTTTTGTAGCTCCGTCTCTGATTTAAGGACCTGATGGAATGGAGAGAGGGAGAGAGAGAGAGAGAGGAGAGAGAGAGAGAGAGAGAGAGAGAGAGAGGGCTTTTGCCAGTGATCGCTTTGAGAGAGAGAGAGGGAGACATTGAGAGAGAGAGAGAGAGAGAGAGAGAGAGAGAGAGAGAGAGAGAGAGAGAGAGAGAGAGAGAGAGAAGAGACTGAGGGTTACCAGTTTGCTTTATGCAATGGCTAAACGCATACCAAATAAAATAGGTGGGGGGGGGAAGGCGATGCCCTTCGCTGGTAATAGTTGGTGGCTTAGCGGTGTTCGAATGAAAAAGCCTTTTGTGAGATTAGTATGATTTTGAGAATGCGTTGTATTTCAGTTAATAACTTGTGGGGGTTAAGGTGTGTGTTAGTTTTATGGGTGGTGTTCAGTGGGGGTTAAGGTGTCCATCCGTTAGTGGTAGTACTGAGCAAAGGCAATTGAACTAGAGTCATCAGTTTTGCCCAGAGCGAGCTGCCTCGAGGGAGTTACACTCAGTCTGGCTTGTGTGTGTGAAATCATAGAGTGCGTTCCCGAGACGTCTGTGCGTGTGTATTAGCGTGTTTTGCGCAGATTCCGGGTTTTCTCTCATTATGAAGCAGTGAGTGTTACAAAATTTGTTTTTAGTCGGGGGGGGGGGGGGGGGGGGGGTTTGAATCATTTTGTGAGTTGTGGGATTGGTTTAGGATATCACATTTTTTTCCCATAGTGGCAGAAAGTGACGTGTTTTTCTTTATTGGCGCATGTTTAGAAGAGATGCATTTGTCTTTGTTTAGTGTATGCGTGTGTATGAAAGGTTTTCATACATGCGAAACTGTACTTGAATTGCATTTTTTGCTTGGACAAAGAGCGCCCACTTGTTCTTACGTGCTCAGCACATTTTCTGCTAACCGACCCACAGGGGTATTGCAAGGGGAGGGTAGTAGTGGTCTGCCTCGGGGGCATTGCTTACCGGGAACTCCTTTTTTTTTTTCTTCTCTCTTTGTGTCGGGGCATCGGGGATGAGTTTGCCCTTGAATAAGGAAATTTCCAATGCCACAGGACATCAGCTGATAATGATTGGTTGATGATGGGAGATGCCCGTGGGGTTTTTTTTTAGAAAGAGATTTTCTTTCTCTTGAGTGAAGAGAAAAGGAAATGAAATGCATATAGGATGTGGTGTAAGTTTTCTTTATGCTTTGGAAGGCACAATTATAATAGGGTCACAGAGATTATTTTTTTTAAAAGAGATTTGAGTGGTGTTGGAGAGATTACTTTAAAATGGTGCTGTGTGGTGCTGAGTTGTGATGACTGATGATGATTGATGATGATACCCGGGAGTGGTAATGGGGTTGTATGTGCCTGGTGGTGGAGATATTTGCAGGAGAATTATTACGATGGAGAATTAATATTATTATTATTACTTGAGATATTTTACGGGGGGTACTTAAGTAGAATTATCATGATTTGAGATATTTCATGGGAGATTATTTTATAATTATTACAGATAATTATATTATGGAGAATTATTACAACAAATCATGGGAGAAGTTTTGTGGTTAATTATTTATTGAGTTTTTGTGACTTTGGAGAATGTGTCAGTCGTTCATGGATGATGAATCTGGCTGAATTTTGGTGAATTGTGCTGAATTTTGCTGAACTTCTGGTGAATTTTGTGCTGAATTTTTGGTGAATGGGCAAGCATTAACATTGGTGATGTTTTTTATACTAATACTGGTGATTTTGATGATAGCAATTTTGGTGATAATGCTGATAATGATACTTCTGATACTGGTGATTTTTTTATATATACTAACGTGGGTGTTGTAATGCTATCAAGGGTGGTGGTGTTGTTTTTTTTTTTTTAATTTGGGAGGAACTAACGACACATTTTAGTTGTTTTTATTTTTTTTGAGTTCAGCAGAGAATTGCTTGACATCTACGTGAGTCATGGGGATAGTTAACAATGCCATTGATTTTTCTTTTTCTGGAAGTTAGCCATAGCTGACAAGTTTTTATCATGGGTGAATTTGAATTTATTTTTTCTCTCCAGTTTGTGAGAATTTTTTAATGTCTCAGTTCGTGACTTAGAGTCATTGTTCGGGAATGTGAAGTGTTTATGATTTCAGCTGTTTGATGCTGCAGAGAGATTTATGGGAGAATTTTTGCATTTTTTTTTTTAATGCATACGTAATGGCACTACATTTTTTTCTGGATATTTATGTTCCAGAAGTTGTGGGTTTCTTGCACAATACCTTTGTTGTATTTGTGACAATTTTGTCAGAGATAGGAAACATGGCTAAGTTTCTAGTGGTCTATGTCATAGTGCATATGGAGAAGTCTTTGCTTAGACACTTTGAATTTGGAGTTTTGTTATAATGAGTTGTGGCACATTGGTGATTTTTTTTAGAATTTCCTGGACAATTTTATTTGCCGAGTTTTTGCCCTTTTTCAGCAGTTATGCTAAGCAGAGAGTTTATAGTTTTTGACTATAACATTGAGTTATTCTCTGGAGAATTGGATGTATATTATTTTGGAGATATAATTTGAGATATAATTTTGGAGATATAATATTTTTGGCCATTTGATATTTGCGTATGGTGGTGTGAGCTATGTCTAGTTCAATTATTTTGCAGCCATCTTTGTTGCAAATAGAGACACCTTTTTGAGGAGATGTGAGGCAATGTTTATGAGTGTGTCAGCTGGGTGCTTTTAGTGTAATTTTTTTTGGAGATGGGATTTCATTTATGATTATCCTGCTTAGAGATATATTATTCTTTGGAGACTTGTTTTATTCCACATGGAGTTATTGGTGAAATAGAGGTAAGTAATTTTTATTTGCCGAAACAGAGGTGAATATTTTTTGCGGGAGTGGTGGTTTTATTAACACGTGGTTATTGGGGAAATAAGAGGGAATATGGTGCTGAGGTTATTAATTAAATGGAGGAAATATTTTTACCACTGGGGTGGTATTATTATTAAGATGGTGACTTATATTTATATATATATATATGGAGATGGCATTAATCTTTGGCGGGTGACCTTTTTTTTGTGGTTATGATTTTTTTTAGTTGAATTCCGGGAGTTATTTTGAGCCAAGAGAGGAGTTCTGTGGTTCTTTCTTTTTGGTTTTGTGATTAATTGGAGGCGAGTGGCATTAATGCATTGTGGTCCTATGGAGTTGTTATTTTTGGTGGCATATAATTGCTGAATTACGAGTTTATCGTAGTTTTTTATCCCGGATAGGTGATAATTTTTTTTATAATTGGGCAATATCATGTGAGAGTTACGTCTCTAAGACAAATTTTGAGCAGCTTATTCATATCCTGGAGATAATTTTGTGAAATGTACTTACGTGATTTCAGTATAGAACCCTTTTTTTGAGAATCATGAGTTTCTGAACTCGCGTCTGACTAGACATTTTTATGCTGCAGTTCGAGCACATGTGTCCGCAGGTGGATTTTCTGCTGACGTCGCTGTGATGAGTCCGGTGTGCTGACTCTCTTCCTCTAGTGGTGATTGCTCAGAGTTTTTGCAATATCTGGAAATGTTGACCATAGCAATTCATGAAAGTGCACGTGTAAGAGTTTGCTTTCTGGCCGTGTCCGGACGCTTAAATAGTTGCGATGGCAAAAATTCCGTAACTATGCATATTGCATTTGTTGGGGAAAACGCCGGGTTATGTATATCATGCATATATTATGTGCTTTGTGATGGGGGAAGTTCACTTGTCCTTATTTTTTTTTATTTTTCTTTTTTTTCCTTTTCCTACAAGAGATGTAATTGAGGATTCAGCTTTAATAGCATTTCTTTTTGGACGGGTGATGTAATTTATCGGGGTTGTGATTTACATAAATGGGCGTTTTGAAATTAATTATGTGAGCAGTAAAGGGTGTTTGCTGTTAAACATTGGAAACTTTTACTGATTTTGTGGGTTGCTGTAATATCAGAACTTGAGAGAACATTTTTGATTTTTGGGTCTGGGCTTGTTACGTGATTTTTTTTCTTGGGCTTATTACCTTTTTTCTTTTTTTTTTTTTTACTTGTGAGAATTCGAGTTTGAAGTGTGAGTGCAGAAGTCCGTGGAGTTACTGTGAGTTCTAGATTGTGTGTGCTGATGTATGAGTTTGGAGAATTGAGTTAGAGAACTTAATGTTTTTTTTGTGTGTTTTTGCCGAGTTGTGATAATGATTTATGATTTAGTGGTCATGTTAAGTGGAGTTAATTGGGAGACGTTCAGTTAGTATTTCTGAATTTTTGAGAGTAGTATGTCTGGGGTTAATTTCTTTTTTGATTGACCGATGACTTGACTGACATACTTACACACACCATAATCGTCGTTCCCCGACGCTAGCAAGACGCCCACCAGCCGTGCAGAGATGTTGCTGTCGTTTGCCAGGGTACTTACAAGAGTTTCTACGAGTCTACAGAGTTCTACAGCGCTTTTGGGTCTACAGAAGCCGTTAGATGTTTTCCACAGGGAGACATTCCGCCTTCCTACAGCTTGCTACAGTCTGTGCAGCCAGTTGCAGACAAAGAGGGATATTCAAGAATCCAAAATGAGAAAAATTTATACGCCCAAGTGTTGTTGGGGATGAAGCATGATAGACATTACGTTGTGCTGCCAGAGACGTGCAGTTACTTATATTTTTTTTTGAGCCGGCCAATGTTTTTTATATATATAAGCTGTTTTATGTGAGCTATGGCTAGGCAGGGGCTAGCCAGGGTAGTGGCCAAGCTACTGTAATAAATAAAGACTGATAATATGTATCGTTGTGACATTTCTTGGAAATTGGAGACTCATCATATTTAACTTCCCATGGAGATAGAGAGTCCGGGCAACGACCTGAGAAAGCTGACATCTCTTTCTGGGATGGTGTGATACGAAGATGCTTACCTAAGCAAGTCAATGTTCGTTCTGTGGGTATGTGAGTTCGTGGGGGCTTGTTCAAGGTGCCTTTGAAAACTGGCTGCGACCAGTTAATTGAGGTGTTGACGAAGAGTGTGAATTCGTGTGTACATGTACGAACTATGTCTATTCATAACGGCGAGTTTTAGGCAGAACTAGGGAGACAGCTACAGGAGAAAAGGCAGAATGCTGGGATAGCTCTGCGAAAGTTATAACTGTTAAAGTGTTAACGTTCCAGGCTGCAATGGGTGAGTTATCATGATTTAGCGAAAGGGATGGCTTGTTTTGGTATCTTGTAAAGATGTTCTATTTCATTTAATCTTTTGACTTTGTCTTTACAATTGTGTGTGCTTACGAGTATCTTCTCGTGACTTTTAAACAGGCGGTTCTAGTGAGGCGACCGAGTGTCCTAGTGAGGGGACTGTACTTTGGAGAAGAGATAATTGGTGTGACTAATTACTGATTAAGACATTTAAATACCAAGGGGTTATCTGAGACTTGAACTATTATCATTCCGTTGATGATCTTGTAAGAACTTGAATTGTTCAACTAGTAATTTACTTTGAATAAAACGTATATATTTTTGTAGCTCCGTCTCTAATTTAATGACCTGATGGAATGGAATGGAATGGAGAGAGAGAGAGAGAGTAGAGAGAGAGAGAGGAAGAGAGAGAGAGAGAGAGAGAGAGGGGGCTTTGCCAATGATCGCTTGAGAGAGAGAGAGAGAGAGAGAGAGAGAAGAGACTGATGGCTACCAGTTCGCCTTACGCAATGGCTAAACGCATACCAAATAAAATAGCTAGTGGGGCGGGGGGCGACGCCCTTCGCTGGTAATACATGTATTTATGTACTGTGATAAATACGGATTAAAAATTAATACACTATGCTCTGGGAATAACTTTTCACCACAAGGGAATAGTAACTGATAAGTGCTTTCATGTTGTTCAGAACCCTACCTTCGGTCTGATTTAGAGACATTGATATACCGTAACTCTGACCAACCTGCTGTCATGACAAATATAGCTTGATATTGACTCTGGTGTATATATGTCTGTTGAATTCAGGTTCTGAACTTACTTACATTCGATACCAACCCATTTCCATCGGCGCAGAAGCACAGCTGTAATTGCTTTTCGGGTGTAATTATTACTAAGTTATAGTGAATGTGGTATAAAACCGCATTTGTGGCATAATATCTGTGAATATATATATATATATATATATATATATATATATATATATCTATCTATATATATATATATGAATTTTTGTTACACACACCGTAGCATTTTTTATCAAAAATATTATGCCACAAATATCGCTTCATACTCAATTCACTATACCTGGAGGACAACTCACACCTGAGGGGATTTACAATTGTTTATTGCTTCGTCTCCGCCAGGATGGGACCCGTTATCTGATTTACAAGCAACGAGAGACATATATGTATATAGCCTATATGTACATGTATGTATTTACATGCATACATACATATACATATACAAATATATTATCGCAAAAGGAAATCAAACAACCACCTTTATCTAAAACATTTATTCAATGGATTCTTATTCACAGATGACTGCAATGTATACACACTCAGCAGCGGTGGAAATAATCCCAAACAGTTAAAGCTCATTGGTAGATGATCGCGAGAAAAGGGAGGAGACGGTTTGTGGCCCGAACGAAGAAGAAGGGGAAGAGCTCTTTCTGACTCCTGTCAAAAATCTTAGGAATGAGTGAAGCAGCTCCAAGAGTCTAAGATCTTACGCAAACACCAGAGATGTGGATTTTCGTCTATGAGCTATAAAATTTGTCGTCGTTTTTTCAATAGTGCCGGTTTCGAACGCTGCTGGCATTATCTTTAGAAATGATGCAATTTTGGCAGCATGTTGATGTATCAGTTATGCCTAACGTGACTGCCACCTTTGTGATCAAATTTCCCAGTAATTTCCCCCAAGATTTTATACATAAGAAAGTAAGTCTTACATACCATGTCATTCGTATACTTAATGACATTCAAAAACAAAAAGTTAAGAATTTTACCGACAGCATATAATCGCATTCAGAAAATGTTTACAACTACTTCCCGGTAAATTTCGGCATGTAAGTCGAAAACGAATAAATTTGACCACAGGGACAGTGAGTGATAATATCCGAATGGATGGCTAAGATACGATACTGATGTAAAGTTAAAAACCGTTTGCGTTCACAGTCACTCCTATTGGTTAGCTTTCTCTTTTCAAATTCAAATTTCTTTTGAATAGCCGTCTGCATCAAATGATCTATGGTGGAAAGGCATAAGAGAGCTCAACACAGCTGTTATCCATCCACTAAGTTATTCAAACCTAAATAAACTATGTTAACTGTCATATATACTTCTAGTCCAGGAACTGCTTGTCACCAAACCTCAGATTAGCCAAGAATAGCTACCTCCGTCATCCCATGGGAACAGGATGGAATGAATGAATGATGACAGGAATAGACAAACGGCAATAGAGAGAGAGAGAGAGAGAGAAGAGAGAGAGAGAGAGAGAGAGAGAGAGAGAGAGTCAAGACTATGACGGGAAGACTTGGTGATCATGAGAAAAATTTCGTGACTGATAAAAAAAGGATACTATAGCATCATTTTGCCGTGGAAAATACAACCCCCGCCCCCTACAAGAAATTAGAATCAGATTGAAAACAACACTTCATGCAAAGCGAAGAATCGAAAAGATGATGAAAAAAAGGAAAAAAAGGAACAGGGCATTTACACATTCAACATGGATCTTATATAAAACACACCACATAAGTCTATTATATAATAATAAAGTCTGAACCATGATCCTTAAAGGGATACATTGGCTTTACGACTGAAAGTTTTCTTTAATGTACATCAACATCTGAGAGAGAGAGAGAGAGAGAGAGAGAGAGAAGAGAGAGAGAGAGTTATTTTAATATTGGCTCAGTATAACAAAAAAGAGTCTTTTGAATGTTCAGCGCGATTGTCAAATACTTTCATTTTGTATTAAACTAGAGGGAGAATATAATTATATAAATGGGTCCTAATTGACCAGCCAGAAATTCATACATGATCCTCATTAAAAAAATACTATAAACTCCTGAAATTTGTAGCACTTGGTCAAAGGTACGAAGAGAGAGAGAGAGAGAGAGAGAGAGAGAGAGAGAGAGAGAGAGAGAGAGAGAGAGAGAGAGAGAGAGAGAGAGAGAGAGAGAGCTTTTTTAAAAATAAAAATGAAGACCGACTGCCAATATACCTTTCTATACAAATTACAATTTTTGAATACTGGGGAGAATTCAGAGTGAATAATAATATTCCAAAAATTTACTTCAATAACAAAAGATTCTATATTTCACAAAAGCAAGTTCATTGAGAGGATCAATGATAGGAATTCCTTTCTTACGAAGTCTTCTCTCATTCCCTTAAAAAATATATACAGATTAGAATCTATTAGGACCCATTTATTTCGACACTACACCTACACGTAAAATGTATGAATCACATATTGTTGTTGTATTTCATGCCAGAAACAGCACCACAACCGTAATACAGCAGGCCATGTACTGAAGCCCCTTTTAATAAAAACCATCCCTTTGCGACTTCTGTCCAAACCTTAACATCTCTTATACGCTCGTGAACCGACTCCGAAGCTCTGCATACAACCAACTATTTAACAAACAGGTAAAAAATATATATAACTGCACTGCAAAAGACATATACACCAAGCCCTGCTTTCCTATACACTGATTATCTATACAAGTTCGTCTTGAATGACAATAAGTAAATAACTATTATCTTTATTGAGATATCTGTAAAACACGTGAATAATCGGTTCAATTCCCGGATAATCTAACCGAACAATTATATATTAACATTAAAATATAACGCTATTGTCAACATCTATTATAATCAATGACCTCTTAGTAACTAACGCCCCTTAAAACATATAACGTATGTGTAGGTCTATAAATCTTTCAACAAATAGTATAATTCGACGTAAATGAATAAGAAAATAAAAACCCATATATATATAGTTGTATACTTCAACAGGTTTTATGACTCATAAAGTAATTAATGGATCCAATTATACTAAGTTTCTTGCCTTTTGTTCTACCCGGTAATTCAATGTATAATGATTGTATATCAATATCAAATGGAATACTTTTGATTATTTACATAAAAAATTCTTATGAATAATCTTGTATAATATAATTCTCTTTTATATCTATGTAAAAGATGAATAAAACGGTATCTCTTACAAAAGTCTAAAATCTTAATAATACAAGCCTATCATTCAACAGTCATTAGACCACAATATTTCTATACATCCGTATCTTTCCTTTCTTGTCTTGGGACAAAACAACTTGTCTGAAGACAAAAATATATCACAATGGCTCCCTATCACAAGCTACACTGATGTCTTTGCAACGTCTTCGCCAGTACTACAATGTGTATATCTTCGTAATTACAGGAAGAATTGGCATTAGTTTTGGATACGGCTTAGATTTGATACAATTTTCATACGAACACAGAAAAATGATTTAAAGCACAAAATAATACGACTGGAATACTGGGGAGATTTCATTCATTTGAGCTTGAAATAAATTTTTTTGTTACTTTGTATTATATTCATTACAATTTAAATCTAAAGCTTTTCCAAATTTCACGTCAGTCCATCCAGTTTTACCGTTGATATACAAAGCACAGTACAGGCCATGATATGACCAAGACATAAGTATAAACAGCCTATCACTCAAAAGATTTCTCATCCCCTCAAAGACGTCCTAATAATTGAGCAATTATATGAATACAGAATTCGACATGATTGTATCATACTTTTTTTGTAATTAATCACGAAGATATTAACAGTAAGCACACTCATATATATGATGGATACCAACTGGTCTTTTTCTTGCAGCACTTTGTAAATGGCTTCCTTCTCCAGAAACTGTTCCTGTAAAAGGTTCACTTCCTCTGGCAGTTAAACATTCACATTGCCCCTATATGGATTGTACCAACGATGGTTTAGTTTACTCCTTTCCAGCAATGCGACTCAACTCGAAATTTTCCAGCAGAGCCTGACCGAGGAGACTTCCATACGACTGGGAATAGCATCATCCAGAAGATCAGAGCGAAATCTTGTTCCATCACAACACTTGTTTTCATGAGGCTGCTTTCCAGACAGCACAGGCACTCACTCTCACAACCTCGCCACAGCAGACAACATTACTTTCCGTTATATAAAAATGTTACAAAAAAAGAAAGACATAAACTGGTTTGGTGGTCCCTTGGGATTATGACCATCTGACGAAGAGGATTCTTTCGCGAGAAATTCGTTCTTCTTAACTTTTAATCACTGAATCAGGGCTCAGCACACTGTCGAATCATCGAATCTCTCTAACCCAAGGTTTATAACCGTTATAACTGATGTCAGAGAGCGGTCGTGTAAACCTTTGGGTTTTTCCCTGTGTCGAAAACAATCTTCTCCATCTCGAGGTCGACCATTAGTTGATCCAGGGGCTCAACACCTGACAGAAAAAAAACAATGATAAGCAATATAAAATATCACGGGAAATACATAGGACAGGTATAAAGATATTAAACCATCACTCTTTATATGGGTACCTAACATTCCCAAAGAGGAAAATCAATAACTGAATAGACACCACAGTTCGTTCGTTCCTTACTATACAGGGAAATCCGATGTAACTGATTCTATATGGTGATTATATATATATATATATATATATATATATATATATATATATATATATATATATATATATATATATATATATATGTGTCTATATCTATCTATCTATCTATATATATATATATATATATATATATATATATATATATATATATATATGCGAGTATGTGCATAATCTGTTCTCTCTCTCGAAACAAACTTAATATACGTACATAGCAAAAGAGAATAAAAAACCAAAAATAGTTCCATTCAATTCTTCCGGGACAGACGGATGAGAACCTACAAATAATACGAGATAAAGACAACACATTAAAACTTTGATTAAAGAATCGGAGAAGAGCCTTTGAAACTTCCTCAGTATGTCACCCTACCTTAAATATATTACCTTTCTTTGCTGATGGATGATCACATTCGGCCTCTGAGAACTCTAGCGTGTGCCTACGACTGTAGGCCTCCTCGCTGCCAGCACTGGGCCAACCATCAGCATACTCCGCACTAGAAAGACAGTTTTCATTGAGAAGACACTTCACAAAAATAAAATAAAAAGATCTTAGCTATAAGACAGTACAATGCTCAATTCTCTCTTACTTCTCTGATATTCTCTGCGCATCTACATCAAACTCGACCCTTCTTGTTCGCAAGTCCCAGAGATATAACAACCATGGAAATGAGACGTCTTGAATTGCTGAAGATCTTTTTGTACAGCACTGATTACCACAAGATTGAAAAGCTGCCAAGATGGTTAAATTAAGCAATATCAGTTCATGGACGGCGTGAAAAGCTGATAGCCAAGATGAAAGTCCTCAAGACTCATAACAAACATTACTAGAACACAGACACAATGATAAAAGTCGCCGCGAAGATGATGCTGTACGCATTATTTCAGAGGTTTCACGTCACGTATCGAGACTACAGAAAACCGGAACAGTCAAAATAAGGAGCAATGTGTCAAGGTCATTCAAAATATCCTTTTGCGCTAGTAATTTCTTTCCATTGTGTCTGGTCTTGTATTAGTGCTAATTTGTTAAAGAGAGTTCATAATCTGAGTACAGATTTTGCGTTAATATACGTCGATGAATGATTTCCTTTTGAGTATTTTATCAATATTTGTAAAGAACTTCTGCAAAGACCACACAAGCGTGAGTAAATGTACATTCACCAACGAATGCACAACTTTGACTATTTAGAGAAAAAGAGCAATGGTGCTGGCAACAAATAATCAAATGTTCACCAAATGTGTTCGTTTAAGATCTATTAAAATCTGTCAATACTTTATAGAGATACTGTGTTAAACGCAGGCTATGGAAAAAGCATCACCTCTTCCCAGTTTCATTACCCGAGGTAATTAAAACAGAGTTTTGTCTTGGTGACTCTCACTAAGAAACATTTTAAACTCGGCAGGAAAAAATGATCTGCAAGCTATATTTTATTATTGAATAAGGGCATTACAAAACGACCATAACACTGAGGCAGGGAGCGGCCCAGGTAGATAATATCATTTACAAGAGAATTTCAAGAATTTAATAATTTTGCTAAAGTTTCCTCCATTCATACTAATAAGCGCTGACTAGCTTACGTTCCATGTCTTAATAAAATAAAGTAGGACGGCTTAACCCATACTTACAAAAAAAAAAAAAAAAAAAAAAAAAAAAATCAATACCTAACCAGTGTCTTCATTGCATGCAAAGAAAGAATGTCAATACCTGTTACTCTCTGTTGAAGAGAGAGGTGGGGGCGGTGGCCCCTGTTTCTTGACAGGCCTGGCGTAACTGTAATCAGGATCCCCTCTGGAAGGCCTGTGCCCTTGTTGCCTGGCATTAGGTTCTTGCCCCCTGGGGGGTCTCCTATGAGAGCGGGACCCCTTGGCCTCATCAGAGCTTTCCTCGTGGCTCGTTGTCGATTCGGTGCGGGACCGACCACCGACCATGTCAGCCACGGTGGAATAGTCGCCATCAGCTGAATTGCAAAAAAAAAAAAAAAAAAAAAAAAAAAAAAAAACTTTACAGTCAAACTGCTACTAAATTTCCTCATAGTTCTTCCATTCCTTTCTTACCCAATTGCTATTTTGCCAATTGCTATTTTGTATAATAATAAAGACTAAAGGGATATATAAATGACATCAAGTAATCACCTTATTATCTGGCTTATTACACAGCAGGTCAGTGAACAGGGAAAAAGAGATCTGACCCTTGTGTTTTTTCTAAATGTTGGGAGCTGTAGTTCTTCGGTTACAATATACACTGAACAATGAAAGGTAAAACTTTAACTCCAATGTGGCTGATATGATATGAGAACAACAATAACTCAATCTAAAGGGATGTATGGATAAACCTAATAACATAATAACATAACCAGAAATTAAAGTTTCATTAACTATAATTTCAACAAACTTCCAAGTTTTTAACAGACCCTTCCTTTACTTTACTTTCCATAAGTCATTTGCAGCCAGACCCATATTTTAGTTTATTTTCTAACCCATTTGCAGCCCTAATCTCAATTTCTTTTTTTTTCCTATGGTACACTAACCTGTCAAAATAAAAACTACATCCATCTGAACCTTTTTACTACAATATCTTCATTTGATATTTCAGCCTATACAACTCAGTAATTCACCCTAATAGCTCGCGCTTCAGTTCTGCAGTAGATTCAGCACTGACCTGGTTTAAAAAGCGCTGGAACCCTTAGAGCGCGAGAATTTCCAATAGCTGCACAAAATGAGACCAAGTCGGGCTCGGCTGTCGTGTCTGATTCTGTGGTCACCTCGCTACTTGTTGCAACACCTGCGGGAAGAATCAAGAAGAAAGTGGTTGGACAAAGCCAAATTCTCTGTCATTAGCTTCTGGAGGGGCTGAAGTAACTGTCTCTTCTATATCTATATATTCAATTCCAGTACTGATGCTAGAATAGAAAATGACAAGCGACAATCAGTATTAAAGAATAAAAACTAGAGAAGGAAATGTGATGGGCAATAATAGTAAGAGATATATAGGTCTTTTCACAGAAAGCTTAAAAACTCACCACATTTATTTCTTCGACCTGACTCAGGTGTCGTGGGTGTATCATTAGCGTGGGCGTGATACGCTCTCACAAGCTCTTCGTGGTTACTGCTGACTGACGTCACAGATGAACCACTGGCTTCCTTGCTGGTAGCTGTTGGTAAGCAAAGGGTTCTTTAACATAACCACCTTCTAGAATGACTAAACCGGGGTACCTGGGAGGAGTGTTTGATTTAACGCTAAATTGCCACTCGCCTCAGACAGAGAGAAATTAGGGTAAGAGGGAGACAGGGTCTTGACTTAAGATCTTCAACGAGATCAATTAGAATTCTCGTCTTTAAAATTTGTGAGGTTGAGGGAAGCGGTGTGTATTCTACGTTTAATCGTCAAAAGCGATAAGTAAGAATGAAGATTTAATTGAAAACAAGCTACAGCTACAGAAGTTTAACTGAAAGTAAAAAAAATAAAGCAATAGACATAAAAATATAAAAAAGAACCTTCCATTGTACTGAAGTATAACACTATTCGGCTGAACCCATCTAATGCCCGTCCCATTATAAATCTCTGAAGAGGCTGCTGTATTTCATTCGTTCCCGCTACATTTTACCTCACAACACAAATCTATGCTATGAAACTAATAGATATTACAAAGAACTGACCTCCCTTTTGAAATAAAACATGGCAAGATAATATTATGAATACAGCGACTTCTTTAAAAAGAAAAAAAAAAAAGGCTACATTCCAATACAAAAATAAAAAAAGTGATTGCATGTATTTTTTCTCAATCAGACCGTGAACCTATCATAAAAATGATAAAGAGTATCCCTCCTTTAAAGAACATTTGAAATTCAACATCAGATCTTGAAAATAAAATATATGCAGACCAAACAGTAATTCAGAAATATTGCGGATCAAACACCAAAATTTAGGCTTTTACAACGTAGTTTTGTTCAACAAGATATCAAGAGCGTGCCTCAGGTGAGTGTCAAGCTTCAGTAACACATTGCCCACCAATGGATGACTGTGCATGTGTTGTTGGTACAGTAACCAATTCAAGTAATGGTAGTTCTCGAGACTCCAGTGTCTCACACAAAGATTGGGTTGCTGAAAAACATGTCCTTGCGTGCCTATGACGCATGGGACTATGAAAGATTAAATTCACTAGTTTTTACAGAAAAATGACATCTCCCCCTCCTCTGCTCTAGTCACTACAGAAAATTCAGGGATATCACCTTATTAAACATTGTTCATCTGGTAACGTGTTACACCAATACAGTAGTTAACTGCTTCAAATGCTTCAAGGGGTTCGTGAACTAACTAGAGCAAGAGGAATGATAACACGCAATCCGTATATTGGGTCAGATGGACTGGATCTACAATTCCTCAGGTACATGAAACGTCACATTTCAATACATTATTGTCCTGGACAACTTTGCAGAAGAGAATATCTCGAAGATACTGTCTAAGGAAGCTCTACATCATGCAAACAAACTGCGCTACTTATGTAATTGATTCTCTAAGGCTCTTATCAGCTCTACTGATATCACGGTCATGCTATCCTACGGGCAACTACAGAACTAAAGAACTTCAGACTGGAGCAGTCACTCACATGCAGTTCACCGGGCACATGATAAATTTGGCTAAATCGAATGTTTCTGACCAATACTGATTATCAAATAAATGCCAGATGAAATTATACTACAGGAAAGAATTAAAATTTTTCCTTGGCACTCATCTCCTAACTTTTTTCAGAAGTCTAAAGCAGTATTTTATGCATGGTACTATATCACGTTTTATTTAGCAAGCTTTGACCCCAGGGCAGACATTTATGGTTCTGGATATGATCTAATTTTTCACCTTTACATAATGGATAGTATTCTATTCAAATTTCATAAATCATTAAAATTCAAGGACCAAAAAGTCAATCATAGGAAATGTGATCTACAGCATCACAAAAGATGAGTGATAATCTGCTATTTCGAATCGGTTCGAGAATACTAGAAGGATATACATCCTGAATAGATCCACCCCCCCCCCCCACCCTTTTTTTCAAGGAAAAACCTATCAAGAAATCTTTCATAATAAATCACGGTTCATAAAATATCAGCCGGGTATATACTATTGACTATGGGAAGTGATTTTGAATGTGCAAGTTAAGGATAAGTTGAGAGAAAAACAATCATAAGAGGCAATTTTATCAGAGGTGCTACCAGTAGGTTGAAACGCTTAGCATTTTCAAGAAAGCATTAAGATCAGCCGCTGAAGAAATGAGAAGCATTTCTCTTGTCTTTTCTACAGACGTCATATCAACTATGAAACATTTACAGGAGCTGAGGCTACATTTTCCTCTCTATTTTCTGGTGGGACTCACGACAAGAGTGAAATCGCAAAGAAAATCCAGCAGATCTGGATGGTAAAAGAGAGTAAATACACATTTTAGCGGGATAAGTGTGTTAATGTTATTGGCTTTCTTTTCTGAACCATTTCCTCTCATGATTCAAAATACGAAGACATGAAATCGATACGGAACAGCATCACATAAGACATACGCTAAAAATGTTCATCAAAAGCACGTTACTATTAATGATGGGTGACAGACGCAGAAATACATGCATTTTATTCATGGACGTAAAGTATTCTTCTACGATCATGCGGTTCTTTGTTTCTCTTATCGTGTTCCAGACTGCATTTCCATAAAAACTGCGGTCACGAGATTTAACTTATTTCCTTGGGCAGCGAGGGACAAAATTTTGGAATCGTGAACGCTCTCTTGTGCATTGGGTTTTGCCAGGAGTCTCTGAAAGCATGCAGCAGCAGCACGTGCAGATGGTTCGAACCTTGACAAAGAGAAGGTTCTGCACTTACACACACGCACGCACACTCACACACACCTTTCTCTGTAACAGAGGGGCACCTGGAGACGTTCTTGCCCTTGGCTGCCTTGTTGCTCTTATCATAGGTGTGGTCTGGTTGAGCTGTACGAGAGGTCGGCGGCAGGCCTGCAAAATGGCGCCCACTTCAATATTGCTGGCCAAGCTCGGTGTCTCTTCTTGGAGGCGCGCAAAGGGTCAGCATGCAAGTTGTAGTAGGCAGGTGAGAGTTGAGAGTTGTCGAGGAAATGGGTGCAGGAAGGTCTTGGGAGGGTGTAATCAGGTCAGGTCATGGTGAAGGGCAGGTGACTGTAGCGGGTAGTGGTTACCATGTGCGGTAACTAATGCTGATGGTGACTGACAAAGGTCATAGAAGGAGGACAGTGATATTTTGCACCATATAAAGAAATTGAGGTCGAAATGATGTTATGAACTGCAGTTAGTGGAGGCATCTAGTTCAAAGTGATGGAAAAATCCAGACAGGGCTGCCAGGGAAGAGGGCTTGAAATCTGAGGCTGACAGGAAGCACGGTGCATGAAGGAATCGGCAGAGGAGTAACGTGCTCTTCTTTAGGATTTGAGTAGGCCGAAGTAGCAAGGTCCTGGTGAGTGCCACTGAATTATTTATTTCTTTTTTTTTTCTTTTTTTTTTATTCAGATGGGTGCAGGAGAATGACAGGATCAGGAACTAAGGTGCCTGGTGTACTTCTCTGGTTCAGGTTAGTGCTGTACTAGATGAGTGTGAGCAATGCTCTCTAAGTCTGTATCTGAGCTACCCATGCGTCATAGTGGTTGGGGCAAATAAAGCTTCGAAAATAAAAAGGTGGGACTGGGAGGCTTGGAAAGGGATCATACTAATAAGAAAGGGGCGGGAGTAGTAAAGGCCACTCTTAGGCTATATCCAAGATGCTTATATAGTAATTATAGGGTCTAATGATTAGTCATGACTAGCCACTTTGTAACCTAGGGTGTCGTGTTGTATGATAAAGAAAATAAATCTATATAAAATGCATAAATTTCTCTATTTATTTGGTAACAATATCTCGCTATGTACATCATAAATGCTTACTGACTAGTGTTTTTCCATAAATAAAATTCTTCTCTCTTCTAAAACTAAATCTGATTCTCTTCTCTTTAGGCAGCTCTTCGTGGGTGGAGGAGGAGATGGAAAGTTGGGGCTCATTAAAAAAAAATAAGACTACCACAAAGTCAAAGATGAAACACCCGTACTGAAGGGCTTACTGATATAGAATATAAAGACGGAGGTAATGCATTAATTACGAGCTATTGGCGGGGAACGCTGAACTTTCATCGGAAGCATAAAGGTATGAAAAAGGGAAACAATTTGGGGAAAATGCTTTAGTTCTAAATCTCCTCCTTCAGTTAGATTGGGTCACAGGGATTAACCTGGTCCAAACCGAGTAAAGTGAGAGAGAGAGTGAGACAGAGGTAGAGAGATAGAGAAAGAGAAAGAGAGAGAGATAGAGAGTGGCTTTATTCTAATTCCTTTACGACTCGAGGTCCTTACAAGATATAGAGACTTATTTAACAGTACTTTGTATTCAGGATGTGTGCAGGCGCTTGAGCCCGTGTAAAAATGGAAATGTCAGCGGAGTAAATAAAATAATTTATCTATACTGTGTCTCTAAATATCACTTGTATCATCTTATTGATATTCTGAACCCTAATGGGGCAGTGTTTGGATAATTTGCGAGTGTTAGCAGCGGTGCAGGAGGCATTGTGGGGTTTGGTGAATACTCTCACCTCCGTCAGGAAGTTGTGGCCCTTTTCTCTTGACCCGGCTGTATCCGGACTCCACCACACTCGCCACGGGCTGTAGGAGGGAGGGCATCAGTCTGGAGTTGGTGTCAGCACGCTATTTGAGAAAGTAGGTAAGAGAAACGATCCTCAATACTAACAAGATGGACGTGATGTTTATCAGTTACTGCTTTTACCTTAAGAATACGAGGATTCTTTCTCTTTGGTTCCTAGACCTTCGGAAATCTATGACTACCTATATCAACTTAAGGATAATAAATAAAACCCAAAAATTTTAAGTGATCAGAAAACTCAAATGACTGTTTGCGCTTGTCAGCTAAAGAGTTGCTAAAGTTGACTGACTTGTAATGCTTATGTCACATTATCATGTAACTCCTCCGGGAAAGAGCACAAAATAACTATACACCATTTAGGTATACGTCAACCAATACTATCTTTCATAGTCTCCCATAAAAAGGTTTTCTATATCTCACTCGTAAAATAGAAAACCTTACTTTTTGGGCAACTAAGGTAAATATCTATCCGAGTTGAATGTTCCTTGCAGACAATCATTGGGTGATGCAATTTAGTTTTTAACTATACTGCGTCCAGCAAAATGCTTCTACTGTATTGCCATTTTTATTATACTAAGCTTGATATTCCATATATTTATTATATCCATCTACATTTAAAAAAAAATACACTGATTACACAAACTCGCCGTTTCTCTTATAACCTTATTTCACAGGCATGAGAACATTCGTTACTGAAATAAAAAAGTTTATTTTCACTAGCTGTTGAGTAATTTTATCAGATGTGTTGGTTAGGCCTGCGAAGTCAATAAGTAGTTACTATCCAGTGCCTGCAAATATACTTTAGGTACACAACCACAAACAGGTTAAACCCAAAAAGGAAACATATCTAAAAATTAACAATTTTTTTTCTATCTTAGACCAAATGGTATTGAGACTGAAAGGCACGATTCACTTTTCCTACACGAATTTACAAAATTTACCTGATGAAACTGAGTTCAAAACAAAAGTAAATAAATAAATAAATAAATAAATCAGCTGCATATAAAGATCCAGTTGAGGGTGTCCTTAAGCCCGAAGAAAGAAGACAAACACTTTGCTTTTCCAGTGACTAACCGAAGGTAGGGGCGGTGGAGGTGGCGTTTTGTTGTTCTCTCCGGGCATCCTAAACGTCGCGTAGGGTGAAATCTCATCGTAGGACCCCAGGGGCAAAGTTGAAGGTGTATATGCCTCTAGGATTTCAAGGCTGTGACCTCCCAGCATAGTATCTGAGGTCAGCCCCGAGTCAGGGGTCAAGTCATTGTGTACGTGATTTACCTCTGTGTGAAAGCGAGTCTTTCATTATCAAGTACCGTACACAACACAAAATAAAGTACATTTACCAGACTTATTTTACCTTCTATAAGTAATTCTCCTTACAAACCGTCCCAACAAGCAACTTTGCATTTGCCGCCGACGGTAAAATAGAACATGATAAAAATCCATGCATTATATTCAATAAGAACAGCAAAGAACACTGGCTGTGGAAAGAAACATACCTTTGTAAGTCTGTGTCTGCGTGCGAGTTCTGCGGCAAGTGTAGGCAACAGCCACACAAACAGCTAATAGCACCAAAATGCAAGCGATAACTACTGCTACTAAAACATGTGAATCTAAATACCAAGGAGGAACGCCAACGGCATCGTGGATGATCGGTGACAATGTCGCTGCAAAAAAAAAAGATACGAAAAATTAGATTAATTCTAGAGTAAGGATCTAAAACATTTGGCTCCAATTGGGCTTAACATCTGATACTAATTTTAAGGAAACGTAGAAGTAAGAAAAGAAGACGATAAATGCTAGAGAAACATGCTACAGTAGAAAGCACATAGTACTGATGCTTAAAACTTTACAGCAAGTTCCTGATATGGAAAGATATGAAAATCACTTAAACAGAGGACCTCTAGTTTCTCTGAAAAAGGAAAAAAAAAAATGTGATGCACGGTGACGACTGTTCTTTAAAAAAAAGGGACTTTATTCTTACTTATAATTCTTACTGCATGAAACCTTTTAATTTTATATTCACCAGTTCAATTTTACATCTAACAACACTTGGATTGCTTTGCCGACAATTTTACTTATTAAGGATGATGTTTCATATTTACATTGAATATAAAACTGCATAAATAGTAGACCAGAGGTAAGAATGTATCACTAGAAATCTAGTTGAATGATGCGAGAAAGGTTACCAGTAACTGAATTTTGCAGGTACAAGCAAGCAAAAGAACTGCGTGGAAAGAACACGTTTAAGACCTTCATATAAATTTCTATGAGAACATTATTTTAATGAGAATGTATTTTAAGCCCTAGAAGTGACTGTCAACGAAGGAGAAAAAAAAACGCAATCCTCAAATCCTGGAAGAATAGCTCTAACATACCAACTCTCTTTCTACCAATAATAAACACAGTTTATTCAACTTACCTCCTAAGTGAGTAAGAGTAGTAAATGGGTAAGTCGCAATGGACGATCCAGCGGAATTATGAGCTGTCACCTTCAAGGTGTATCTCATTGCTGGTTTCAAGTCCAACACTAAGAATTCGCTCGTGTTATCCCAGCGAACGTGATTGGAAACCAGTGTCCAAGAGGGCATCCCACGTTCCTAAAAGAGGAAGATAAGAGAATGCGAACAAATTAGGAATGCTGAATAAATCTTATCTGAGTTTGGCCTCCGCTACTTAGGTGTACTGATATTGTTCTTATATGACTTATGATGGTTACACTACTGCTTCTATTGTGCTGTAGGTCAACAGCTCAATATTAGCTTTGAACTGTAAAACAAGAAGAACAGACCAAGACTTTTGCACCCAACGGACACATCACCCACAAATAAGAGGACACATCAACGAATAGAAAATTCTGTAGGCCACAAAATCATCTGTAATCTCACCCTGTATTCGATGACCATAGAGGTGATGGGGCACCCACCATCGAGCCACGCAGCCAGGTTTAATGCTATTGAAGTCACATTAACACGAAGCAACGACGACTGAGCAGGAACAACAGGTTCTGAAAATCAAAGCGAAAAAGCCCGATAAAAAGACTAGCTCGCCGTGCTTTTGAAGTGTGGTGGAACATTTGGGTAACATGACCTATGGACGGCAATCACAATATATTTTAAAGGTGATAATATACAGTCAAACACTTATCTTATGGCTACAGCTGATATTTCACTAATATAACTTAAAGTAAGGTTTGATTAACTTAATCCTGTAAAATGGGTGTCCATTTCACCCAATACAATCCTCTCTACTTGTTTGTCTGCCTGTCTCAGACACGCACACAGACAGAGAGACAAAATACACACACACACACACAACACACACACAAAGCCAACAAAGAATTACCTCTTCCTAACGTTTTGGTGGGAATGGTGTCACTGGCCTGAGACACCCCGACATGGTTGTACGCACTAACGTACACCTGGTACCTCGTGCCACACTGTAAGCCCGTCAAGGTGTAGGAATCAGCATCAGCAGGTACCTCCATCCGACGCCATTCTCCGAATTCCCTTTTCTCGTGCAAATAATAACCTGATGAGATGAGATAGAAATTCCGTCTGTTAAAAGGAGCGGGACTGAGAGGCATACCCTGAGAGCACCATACTAAGATCGGCATTAATGAAGAGTATTTGGGTAGGTTTCCCAGTTTATTTATTAACGCAAAATAAACTGAGTTTTGCAACTGGAATGTTTTTTTTTCTTCATAGTATAAGATTTTCTTTTGTTGTATGATTTGCATAATAATGACCTTACCTAGAATTGGCGCTCCTCCGGCGTTGGCTGTACTCCATCGGACAGTGATTGTGGTTGAGGTGACGTCAGAGACATAGACACGTGGCGGTGATGGTGGCACTATTTTCGAAAAGATAGGCGAATTCAATACATTACTCAAGCGTTAAATACAAAATGATATTCGAGATACACAATTAAAACACTACCATTATACCATAAATAAAGAACGCAACTGGTAATTTCCTCCTGAAAATTAACAAAGAAGTATCTTGCTTTTAGATTCCAGAATAGTTAATCAATAGCTTGCATGGATACAAAAGAGGAATTAGCAGAGCAAATCCATGTTCTATAATTTGACATATTCATCTTAACGGCATGTGACAAATGCAGATAATGTAGCACAAGTGCCAGTGAACACAATGCAGACAACCATGCAACATAATGCACTTACCTCCTTGATCCCTGGAAGCTGCGTGCAAATAATAAGGCAAAAGATGAAAGGGTTGGTCAAGCAAGTTCAACTGAGGTCAGTTCAAGCTGCAAAGATGACCTTAGATGTTATTCAAAAGAGCATTAATCAATTGCATTCTAACAATATTCATCTTTTCAGCAAGTTTTAGGATTATAATACGCCCTTTCGATTTCTTGGTCATTTTACCTCTCGGGGAGGCAAGTATTCTAGGGTGAATATGAAATCTTCTGCAGGAAATCACTTCAAAGCCAAAGCACTGTGTCTTGCAAGGAATAAACGCAAAATACTAAAATAATGTCTAATGAATTAAAAGGATATATATGAATATCAATGAACTGGTACTTGTACACAATCACAATATGAAAGAACACTATAAGAATACCAATGATTACTATCCGTTAAAAAGATTCTGATACACCTATTGAAAAACCATTAATTACCTATATATAAATATCAACAAGTAGGACTACGACTAAATATAAGTTGGAAATAAAACTAAGACGAATGTTTTGTCACGATGAAAGTAATTATCATCGATATTCCTAGCCTTAAAAGATGACAGTACTGGCACCTAAAGCTCTTTCGGAGGAGAGAAAAGATAATTGTTTTGAAAAGAAGTCAAGACTTACAATATAAAATCATTCTTTGATATTTCATTCGACTGTTTTTATGAACTGTACATAAGGAAATCATTTCTGGCAAAAGAATGCAAGAGTCAAGCTAGGAAGAGTTCTTTAAAGTGCGTTAGAACTCTGAAAAAAAAATCCACTGCACATTACTTATCTCTAAAGATCAAAGTGCACTTCAAAAAACAAGCCGACAACATCGTGAATATTCCTTAAATTTCGCTGCATATCCATCACGACCTCATGTGACTGAGAATGACAGAAGTCTCAACAAAGAATGTACTTCCTATGTAACTATGGAAAAGACTTTGCATCATTCATTTCTTTAATTGCACTAATGCATCCTGGATTTTTGTTCACAGCAGGTCATGCATTTTTGACAGTGACGTTCCAAACATGCGTCGAAAGCTAATACACCCACTGAGATGTCAGTTCTGCAATGACATGACTGTCGACTGATTCGGCTTTATGAAATTTAGGCAGTTAAGCCAAGCACAGCGGCACTTTCGGCCATTCAGCGTATAAGACATTTATAAGAGGGAGTTCGAGTGATTGGACAGCAAGATAAAAAGAGATCCAGAATATAAATCAGATGAATTACACGGATCTAAAGTGGAACTATGAAAAAAAAATCCCACAGTTGCACAAAGTAGTAATAGTTAGAGAGGTTGGATAGGATGACTGAAGAAAGGAAGCGGGAAAGAGGGGGGGAAGTAAAAGACTGAAAAGTGGGTGAAGCTAGTGGCCGAAGGAACACTGCAAACACCCTTTTTTAATATGCCTGCAGTGCACCTCGTGACATGCACCAACGACACTAACCCACTAAGCGGAATGACGGTTGAAGACTATTTCTTTTCATAATACATCATATCAATGTTTCTCCACCCAAACCAACGGGCAAAGAATCTTGGTTCAGCGTGTGATTGGTTCCTCACAAAGTAAATTCATTACCCACGGTAAAACTAACTTTATTAATACCTTTAAAATGAACAGAAACGAGATTCTGTGTACGATCCGTAATTACGTTACATTTGATTTTTAATTGGATGCGGAATCGTTCAGCGAAAATATTTGCTTAACGGGATGTGAGACATTCGAATAATTGTTTTCATGCTGACATTCAAGTAATCATGCTTCGACTGTTATTAAATCGAATGCCTTTTATCATTTTAGCATAAACACTGCCAACATACGATGGAAGTTATTCATTCCAAGTAACGTACTTATGTAGAATATTCTTTAAAACACTGCAATTACTCCAACATGCAGTGCGAATCTCTCTCTCTCTCCTCTCTCTCTCTCTCTCTCTCTCTCTCTCTCTCTCACCTTACAATCTATTTACGCAGTCATCCCAAACACTATTAACTGCGGCGCCTCCTCTTCTCTCATCCGAATATATGAAAGTACGACACAAGAAGACAGCAAAGGAGATCACTTACCTTGGACGCTGACGCTGTAAGTGATGGCGTCAGAGCCATGGATGTTGGTGGCTGTGCAGGTGTAGTTCCCTGCGTCGATCGCCTTCACGTCTGTGATCAGCAGACTCCCGTCCGGATATTCCTTGATGCGGTTGCTGCCGGAGGGAACGACTTTCCCGCTGTCACAGAAAATAATTCGACGATTCAGCAAGTTCTTCAGTAAAAAACAGGGTAATCATTTCGTATGTTTCAATCAAATATTCGTTAAGATGCCTAAACTTTAGAGAAACAATGCTGATCCTAACAGTCGTAGACTTTTCTCAGGTTTACCAACGGTCGGAGCATATTCCCAGCGACTTTTCTTAACCATGATGTTTCCATCATCATCATCTATCTATTTATCTTTCTGTCCCTCTTATGACATTCTGCCATTCGGCTTTCAATTCAATACTTACTTGATCGTCCAAGTTCTCACGGGCGATGGATTGCCCACAACACGGCAAGCAAGTCTCAGCTCTTCTCCCCAAACAGCGATCTAATGAGAATAAGACAACTTATGAGTAATTATTATTACGCTAAAAATAATCAGTCGGAAATTTTAACTCACAGTGAATTATATTTTCAACAAAAGTGACCTTCAACTAATATATTTTACTTCCATTTGGAAAAGAACAACTAGTTAAAGTAAAAAGGGCTAGTGAGACCTCATCTTGACATATGATTACGGCAGTGCTGAGACAAATGGACTAAAAGTTGCAACTGAAGCGAGACAATCACCGTCTTATCTGAGAAAGATGCGATAGCTGCAGGGGCATCAGGCCTTGGCCTCTGAGTAACCCTAGTCCCCGGAGGACCTTCTCCTACGAGTGTTGATGCCCTGACGGTGAAGCCGAAAGTGGAAGTGGGCGACAGATTGGCCACCAGGTACTGGCGTTCGGAGCCAGAGACTACCCATGATCGCCCACCAGTCTCAGAGGAAACTCCAGCCACGTCCCACGATGACCCCGCAGATGACCTTGATCCAGGAAGGCCCCAGGATGCTCCTCCTCCACCACCCCACGAGGAAGAAGGTGCTACCTGATGGGGTAAATGCAACAGCTGATATCATTCATTAATGAATTTCTTTGAGCTTTGATTACAAAACTCATTTGGACTTGTAAGCATTATGATGGGACGAATTCTTTATGTTGTTCTTTAGTCTTTAGAAACGATTGTTCCCAACTCATCTGGGAGAGAATGACATATGGAATAAAGTTTAAACAATACATGTGGTAATCCTTAATTAACTTTAAACAACCGAAAATGAAACGCCTAATTTCTGTAAGAAGCAAAATATTTGGTTTAGCAACAGGAAATCACCCTATTAAGAGAACTGAATTTATTTTCAAATGCAGTAGTTCCCAATGACATGCTATTACTAGTTAAATCCATATATCCTTCGCTTCCTGGTATTTTAGAGACCCTAGAACACTGAGCTGCTCTCTGCAAAGCCAAGCAAAAATTAAAGTAAGGTGATGAATGTCAAAGATAATAATCATTAGCAACTTTACATCGTTATACTTCTACAGGGTCAAAACAAGTAGATTTTTCTCTGTTTATCCTTATTGTAACTAAAGTTTAGTTACCATGCAGTGGTGAAGAAATGTAGCATGAAGTATATTTATATACAACTACTGTATTACAGAACAGAAACCAAATGGAGATAACTGAGAAGTCAGCAGCATATCCATAACTACAGATCAGCATCAAATTTCTTATGTCATTTTTTTCTTTGAAATCACAGGATTACAATCTTAGTCTTTCAAAATATGAGTAAGCAAAAGTTACTGAAGGCCAATTACAGTCATTTCCTATAACTGGTACAACTACACAAAGCAACTACAGTGTCACGTTTTGTTTAGACTACCAGATAGAAGTTAGATGGAGAAACCTTAACCAAAACTGTGCAGTCTTGACAAGCCTAGTTTCCTTGAAGGAAGAAAGAATGATTACTGCCATCTACTAAGCTCGTGGAGTAAGCGTGAAGAGCCTCCTCACAAAGTGCCTTTATCATTACACAATTATAAAGAACAGACCACCACTGACTTTGATCCTAAGTAATTCGGCAAATGTTCTACAATTGAGAGTTGCGCAATGGCGTACTTGCTGGTCCGGATGGTCGAGGTGGACAGTGTACTTGGTTATGATGCCATTAGGAGCCTTGGGAGGTCTCCATGCCACCAACACGCTCTGGCTGTCCACCGCCAGTGCCTTCACCGATTCAACGGGACCTGGCACTGCAAGGAAAAATACTCTGATAAGCACAATCCAAGGAAACAATAACTAAGAACCAGAGAATTGGTTAAATACCGCAAAATCGTTCAGTTTTACTGAAAGATAAGTGTACAGCAGGACAGTTATTGGCAATGAAAAGTAAATTTGTGACAAGTAAATCTACATATTGTTACAATAAAATATCAAAGAAAGAACGCCAGCGCATGGATTACCCAAACAAACGAAAAGATTAAAACTTACCGTCCTCTTCGGTAATGCAATAGACAGGGTCCGAGCGTATACCGCTGCCCCTCCTGGTGTATGCAGCAACGGTCACGCTGTAATTGGTGTATCTGTCCAATCCATTGAGTTGTGTTCTCAGCGCTACTATGGTCTTCTCTTTGATATCGTCGGGATCTGAGGGAAATTTTCAAGACCCATTAACTTCCTATTTCAATTGTATTGGCGTGTTTTCACGTCATTATTTTAATGCCATTCCACGGCTCCCGCTAGCAACAATATGTTGCCTGTTAATTGTTACCGAACCACAACAATATATCAGACTGCTCGCAAAAATATGTTGTCCATTATTCTTTACTGAACTAAAACGATTTGTCTGAATGAATAAAGCATCTCAAACCCACATACATTAAAGAGAAAAAATTCGACTTACGAAAGAATCTCGTAGGATGAACAGGCCTGTATATGACTTTGTAGCCTTGCAGAATACCATGAATAGACAGAAGCGGAGGGGAAGTCCACTGTACAAGCAGTGACGTAGAAGACAGGCTTGTGCACTGCACGTCTCTTGGAGCTTCACTCGGCACTATGGAAATTATGGGGTCAATTACACCTTGCAACTTAATATTCCCTTTCTGTTGTCTAAAAACTATAAGCCTCCTTATAGTGATCTGTGCACTGTGCCCCAGAATTAGGGGAAATTTTTCCATATGACAGAACGTAATTACATCCTACCTCTAACCAATTTACCATATCATACAATTTACGGGGATAATTCTGAGTTTATCTCCGACGTAATTAATCTCACTCGTACCGGTGTGGATAAATGAGCATCTGTTACTCGTTATAAATGATCATCCGTGGTTATAGCTGTGGAACTGTTAACCACCAAAAGCTCAATATCTGTTTTACCTTCAACTAGGAAATAAAGATGCATATTTAATAAGCAAAGAAATGTCTGTGTGGAAAAAATTGTGTTTTCGTAATTCCAAGGGAATGAATAACAGCAAAAAATCATATAAAATACTCTGTATGCTCTACTTCAAACACTGTGCTCCCTTTTTTGGTACAAACGAAGAACAAAGTATTCTCATTTCTAGAATTCTTTTTCAAGATGGTTTAACAACCAGAAAAGCGAAAGATGACTAATTAATACCTTCAGGAGGCCAGAGGAATATTTTTCTTATCAGTACTAAAAAAAAGCAGGATATCAAACATAAACATAGACAAGCATGAAAAAGTGAAAAAATCATCACCAATCACTTACCATCTTCCTCTGTGGTAGCAGAGACCGGGGTAGTTCTAGGGCCGGCTCCAGCAGAGTTGAAAGCCTGTACAGTGACCATGTAGCTGGTGAATTTATGCAGTGATTTGAGAGTCGCTTCCAGCCTGTAGAGGGAAGCTGCTGAAGGCTCCAGAGTTTGGTAACGGAAGGGTTCTGACGAGTTGGTCACTTTATACCCGATGTAATAACCAAGACCTGCTCTTTCCGTCCGGACACCATCTGGGGGCTGTGGGTACCTTGTATTAGTTTCCCTCGCACTCACTTCCTTTCGGCTTTCACTCCATATTTGACACATCCTGGTTTCTCACCCACTCAACCCATTCTTTTCCAAAAGTTAAAAAGTTACAGTTGCTTGAAGAATGAATGAAAATAAAGAGAAAAAACTTGAATAAATGCTTACCTGCCATGTCACTCTCAAGCTAGTTGAGGATATTGGAATGACACGGACATTGGAGGCTGGCTTGGTGGGTGGCTCATGAGCGGTCGCCATCTTGACTTCAGGACTTGGCGGAGACGCTCCTACTGAGTTCACGCCCACCACTCTTACGAGGTATGTGTGGGCGGGTTTCAGACCTGTAACCCGAGCTACCGGTCTCGATACTTCCATGGTCTTGATGCGGCCAACGTTCATCCAAGAATCTGGAAAACACCCAACGTATTTTTGTTGCTGTTGTTGTTATTCAGCAATGACCTCTAGAAGGTCCTCTAGCAAATATACAGTACTTCTGATATCCATGGGAGATAGCTCATCCTAAAGCAATTATTTAGGTGATATAGATAAGCATGATCAGCTACATATTCCACAAAAGCATATTAAAAAAAATTACACCGTTCAGAAGCTAGGCCGCGAAATAAATGTTACTAAGTTTTTGTCAAAGCATTAAAAATATGGTATCTAGTTCACAAAATTGCTGTTTCAAAATATACCAGAGTAAATTATTTTCCTTTGTTGGAACCGAACAGCTGGGTAAACAGGAAGGCTACCATTAGATATAATCCTAATTATGACAAGGAAAAGTAAATGATATTAAATGTTATGACTCACCTGTGCTATTGATAATCAAAATTCGATAGATGGAAATAACCGAATTCCCGTCATGGGACGGAGGTGACCACGTGATGTTGACAGATCTGGACCCACTGTCCACGACGCGGGGTGTTCCTGGTGTCCCTGGAACCTCTGCAAGAAATTTTCGGTGTGAATGGCAGGTGATTTTGACGCCACATCTGTCAATTCCATCCGGGAAAGATTAGCTCCGAGAGAAGCTATCAGGATAACAATGTGATGGAAGAATAAAGCATTAATGTAATCGACATTCAGGTCAAAATGCCTGGACGTCTCTTATTAAGGACCAGTAGTAATTACGTAGTTAAAAGGAATGTTCTGTAGATGGAACGAGATTGTTTATGGATGCTGTCACCCAAATCATCTCACAAAGACTAACTTCAAATGGGAGGGACGTTTAGCAAAAGCAGCATCATAATATTTGTGCATTTTTCTTTTTAGACGAAAAATAAATCATTTTTAAAATATACTAAAAAACGTATAAACAGACAGTGCCAATAAAGCTTACTGTATATATGTGTTTGTAAATATGTATGCACGTATATATGTATATATATATATATATATATATATATATATATATATATATATATATATATATTTATGTATACACATATACATTTATACTTATATATACACCGAATATTATCAAAAGCAGTATTTGAGAACCTATCTTTAATATCAGTGTGTAAGAAATTCGGGTATAATTTCAAACGTCTGTCAGAATACTAGAATATTCATGCTCGTGTACCAGAGCAAAACAAATAGCGTCATCTCCAGTCAGGAACCTCTAAGGCGCTGGCATGACTCCCTGCCCTTGGGCGCTTAGAGCAATTAATAATTTCGATGAGCAATAAGAGCGTGCCCAATATCTCCCGTAGCCAGGCCGCAACCATTCCGATAAGAATAAAGCAGATGTATATATGAAAACGCAAAAGAGAGAGAGAGAGAGAGAGAGAGAGAGAGAGAGAGAGAGAGAGAGAGAGAGAGAGAGAGAGAGAGAGAGAGAATCGGAAATGGTGAGGGCGAAACAAAGAGTTTGAATTTCAATATTCCTTTCCCATTAAGCGAAGGTCCGGCCTGATTTCCATAACATCAGCTTCAAACTTTGTGACAAAACAGGATGTTATTGATCAATAACACCCGATTTTTATGGGCAAATTTCAAAAACTGATGCCAGCCTTTCATTAGCGGACCTAGCACTGGCAAAAATATATATCCGTAATAAAACCCGGGGAATTTCATAAATATTGCGGAGCATTTACATGGAAATGCTCGTAATACAATGTTCATATATACAGCATTATAAAATCGGGATGGCATTATACGAGACACAATCATGATAAATGTTTCATTAAATTCATTTATCATCATCATAAATTATTTCAATATTTCAAAAACGCGAATTCATCATCTTCATAATCATAATACAAAACGGTCGTATTTACCAGTGATATAATGAATACTCCATGTGATGGATGTCACTTTCATAATTCTAGTATTTACCCGCACTGACTCCGCAAAATGTAGAAGTAGAATTCGGGACAGAATTGTCACGGAACATGAGAATAATGAAAGTCGAAAACTACGAGAAAAAGCTTCACCAGAATACAATACAGTATACTATATAACAAGTAATATTAAGAAGATCTAAACAGTCTTCATGATTAACTTGGGAATACGCAAATGCATATTCTGTTCATCTGTCAGTCTATTTACACATACACACATACGTACATAGACACATACATACAAATTTATGTAGGCTATATATATGTATAATTATATATATATATATATATATATATATATATGTGTGTGTGTGTGTGTGTGTGTGTGTGTGTGTGTGTGTGTATGTGTGTTCGCATGTTTAAATAAATTCAAACTGAAAGATGGAAATACAGAAATAAGCATACAGTCATACTAGGTAAATTAAACATACACAAATATCTATCTACCTATCTATCTATATATATATACATATATATATATATACATATATATATCATATACATATATATATATATATATATATATATATATATATATATATATATATATGCATACACACACACACACACACATATATATATATATATATATATATATATATATATATATATATATATATACGTATATATATACACATTTACATACAAGAACACATAAATCATAACGTGTGCTGACAAAGCTTACCTTGGACAATGAGATTGACCTTCTTGGTGTCGTTGCCGTAAATGTTGGAAGCGAGGCAGAAGAAGACCTTGGAGTCGTGGCGGGACTTGGTGTTGACAGTGAGCACGGACCGAAAGCCTTCTTCTTCCTCCTCGTTGAGGGAACCGGCTGACGCGGACGAGGACGAAGGGGACGACAGGGAGGAGTCGTCGCTGAGGATTGTCTCTTTGATGGTCAGGCGGCCTTTGCTCGAGTCCGAACTGGAGATCTGAAGTAAAACGATTAAATACACGTAAATGTAAAATCGACAGAGATGATGATAGCAATAAAGCGGGTTTTGTCTTTAGTTCAGGCTGGGTTTGAATTCCCTGCGATTCGAGAAATTGAACCAGTACAGTTTATGAGGAATGCTTCTTTATCATAGCTAGGAATAGCTACGTACTTATTTTGAAACGTACTTAGTAACCAAAAAATCTCAAGCACAATGCTAAATCAAGAGAGGTCCGCTCTCTCTCTCTCCTCTCTCTCTCTCTCTCTCTCGCTCTCTCTCTCTCTCTCTCTCTATATCTATATTCTTATAATATATATAGATATATATATATATATATATATATATATATATATATTATCTATATATATATATTTGTGTGTGTGTGTATGTATATATAATGTACAAATATCTTATTTCCATTATTTTCTTTCCTTCTTTACACCGAAATCCACACAACATACGCCAAGTACGCATGCATGTCTCACGCGTCATTACATAACGCGGATATGAATAAGCGTCGACTCAAAAGTGTAATTTCTAAGGTAAAGCCCCATTCTGAGAGGCGAGAGGCCTCACCCTGGTGGGAGGATTCCCCGCCGACCAGATGGCAGTGATGGGAAGGTCGCCGTGGGATTCGCAGGTCAGCCGGGCCCGTTGCCCCGCCGTCACGGTCACGTTTTCTTCGTGTTCTTCAAATTGCGGCGGCACTGAAAAAGGACACATTACCGTATGAATAGGGGTTTTACAAGCGACGAAAAGGGTTAATGAGGATACAAGAATCATAAGAGGGCGGCATAAAAGGGTAAAGAAATAGGAGGCCATGAGATCCACGGTGATGAAAAGTTTAATGATTGTGGCCGTGATGAAAGGCGGACAGGAAAAGAGCAGGAATCCGTAACGAGGAGGGATTTTATAGACCAGAATGAATGACTTTTTTGACAGATCTAATTATGTGCTTTAGTCCTTCTCACAATGGAAGCTAGATGTCAAATAAAAAGAAAATAAAAAAATGGGGGAAAAAAATATCGATATTACCTTAACATTTACACAAGTTAAATCCAACTAGACTATTATTATGCACGAAAAACTAAAGTACTTAAAAAGAAGCAAGCAAAAAATATCTAGCATATGAAGTAATACACTGAGATGTAGACTCCCCACCCCCCTAAACAAATGGAATAATGCTTAAAAAACTCAAGAGCGTTTTTCATATTTATGAGACAGCTGACCTCAAATACCAACTTTAAGATCTTACATCATTGAGCCTACGACCTAAACTTCCTGCTAAGTTACTCTTATTATCATTTTATCATATTTTAAATTTATTATTTTAGTTACCATGAGTAATGACAGTGATACATAAATCATAAAAGTTCTTTAAAGAAAATGTATAGGTGATGAATGACTTAGTGTAAATCTGAAAATTCTACTGACCTTTGACCGTGACCCTGACGGACTTGGAAAGGTCAGATCCGACGCCGTTAGAAGCACTGCAGAGGAACTCTCCTCCTTGGTCCCTTTTGATGCTCATGATCACCAGACTGCTATTCATGGCAACACTGGTCAAGGGAAGACAACAGACAAAAAGTTATATCGATTAATTTAATGTGATTTAGGAAATTTTCGCTGCCCAGCCAGGCACTGGCTCCAGGTAGTGAAAGAGGGAACAAGAGTGGTTGGACAGCAAGATAAAGAAATCCAGAAAATAAAGGGAATGGAATAAAACAGCTGCACTAAGATATAACGGTCAGAGAGGTTGGACGGCAAAACTGTGAATAAAAAGCGGGAAAGGAGGTAAAGTTGAAGGCTAGAAAAGTGGATGCAGCTAGGGGGCGAAGGGACGCTTCCAGCACCATTAGTAATACCTATAGTGTACCGCGGGAGGCGCACTGACGGCACTGCCCTCCAATAGGTCAATTGCAGAAATTCAACAGAGAATTCTTCCTTTGGAAATTTATTAACAGATGATATATGTGACTAAATTAAAAAAAAAAAAAAAAGGATAACATGAGGCGTTCTTATTTCTAGAGAAGAAAACTTACTCCACATTATCTCCCAAAGTAGTCACAGGCCGATACTGCCTGGGGACGGCTCCCTCAGCTCGTCTCCAAGTGATGGTGGGCGATGGAGAGCCGTGGGCGGCGCAAGGAATGACCAAGTCAGAGCCCACGACAACCGAAGAATCATCAGGCTCAAGTTTCCAGGTGGGGGCAACTGGAACATGGAACAAAATAAGTTTGGGAGAATAAAAATGCAAAATTTAATCCTCTTAGAAATTAACTTCGATAAAATGACCATGATTACAATAGCAATTTAGAGGAATAAATATTTCAGTTAACCTTGGCAGCAAATGAACCAAAGTGCCGGATATAAAAAGTTCGCAAAAAAGGCACGGCCTAGTTAGCAGCGACTAAAAAGAAACCGCTACACATTTAATGTCATTCGTAGCCGTAATTGATTAAAGCTTTAAACTACTAATTACAGAAAGCCATCTGTAACTGCTTTGGAGGTGTGTTCCTCTGTATTTTTTTATCGAGTATATACAGTCACTCACGATTAATACGTCGGTAAATAACTATGCAGCATGAAAAGCTGGGATAAGGATCACAAGAATCTATCGGCAAAATAAAGCGAACAGCAGTACGTCATCTGGCGTGTCATTATTTTGTAAAATAAAGTGTGAAATTGGCTATTCAACTCTTTAACCATAAACAAACGTTCTGCAGGCCTCAGCGTACCCATCAAATTGAAGATATTCACTATTTATCAGCTACAGTTCAATGACTGTAATCAACAGAGCATGCTCGTGTTTCAAAAGCATCACATGGCACCCATTAATTTGCAGCGATTACAAATTGCCGTTGTTTCCCACACTTACTCAAATTCACATTGGTGGCACAAAACTTGCAATGCCACGTAACACGAAATGCTAGATCTTCTTCAGAGACAACTGTCATGACATGTTCATAGCTAGTTGTTTTGGAACTTAAGAGCATTCTTAACAGAACGTAAAAGAGAGAGAGAGAGAGAGAAAAAAAAACACACACACAGATCGCGGGCTCCCTGAAAAATTTAAGGCTTTACAACGCAAAGGTACTTCACCGAGAAGCAATGATGGGCCATTAACTTTCCAAAAGCATCAGTGCTTATTCAGTTCAAAGGTGAACTGAGCCCGGCGATATATAAATTTACATGACGTTCACTGCCTCGACCTATCGCCTGCGTTCCTTTCTATGCATAAATACTCTTACATTTGTACACAGATAAATACAGACAGACCGGTGTACGCTAGCCTTACAAAGCTAAGTCAAACCAACCCGGAGCTGTTGTTTACACTTTCAAATATGGATTACTTTTTATTTTTGCAAGCGGTAACGAATGCAGAGCAAGCACTGCAACCTCGGCGCAATTGAGCAATAAACACCCGGTTAATACCTCACATCTGGCTCTGAAGTCAATTTACATTAAACCAATGGAAGGGGCAAATAGCAACATGATCTCGCTGTTCAGATCATACAATGTTTACCAATCAATAGGGATGAATAACAGTAATCATTATGACAGGAATAGATCCTCCTCTGCCCACTCCTCCTCCTCCTCCTCCTCCTCCGCTTACTCCTCCTCCTCCTCCGCCCACTCCTCTTCCTCCCCACCACCACCACCACTTCCTCCTCCTCCTCCTCCTCCTCCTCCCTCGAAATCTGAACAACAAATAAATGGATAGAAAAATCACCATTGATTATTTACGAAGGCTTAGTAAATCGTAATCCTGAAATAATAATAACAAAAAAGAAGATCCAATCGATTGGCATCATGGCATCATCCGTGAAATTTGTTGATCAGCCTCAGAGTATTGGGATCAAGGGGATTAGGAGGACGTCCGGGTGATTTCAGAACAGAGAATTTTATAATGAAATTCGTGATACATTTTATGGTGTATTTAATCGAAAGTTTTTGCGAATTCGGAGGGGGGAAAGTGAACAGTAATCAAGGAGGATTACGAATGACGCACAGTTGATACGTGATACTTACTTCAGATTCAGACTGATCGATAAAATGTGTCGAAGCCTCTCTTCTTTCGATAAAGGCCCGAACCGCAAAATGAATAACAAGCTTGGTCGAGCAGCATATTCGTTCTTTCAGCTTATAGCTTTTCTTTAAAATCTTATCAAGCTTAAAAATAATCTAGTATATTACTATTCACGTATGAATGCATATTAGAGCAGCCATACCTTAATTTAATGTAAATGAGACACTGAATTTTTTCATTTCATACGTCGGATTAAATAAACCACGAACTCCGTCTTAAAAAAGCCTCTAACTCACAACGTTATGAGGTTCTCCCGTTGTAAAGAGACGATGAACTCCATATCACGGTCAAGAACAAATTTAATACACTATATATATATATATATATATATATATATATATATATATATATATATATATATAATGTTTTAGGTAAATGGATTGAATTTTATATTTGGGGCAAGATACGATAACCTGCATGATCTAAGATATTAAAAGGATTAAAAGGCACCCCATGTTAAAAGTGAAACCAAGAACCAGGCTAAATCAAACGAGTATGAAAATACGGGACAAAGACAGGATAATTATAATCACAATAAGTTTATGCACACTCACACACACACACAGCAAAACAATGAACGGGAAGCAATTATGTTTCTTTTGACTAAAAACAACAATAAAAAGATACAAAACTCTTCTGCATTTGTAAAAAAATTACCAAATCGGAATATAAAATATGCCAGAATATAAAAAGAACACCAGCAAATGTCATAAAAGAAAAACCAGTAAACAAAAACTAACTTTAGTACATAACAAGAGTCTAATTTAGGAGGAGAGAAAATTATAATCAGGCAACATATCCTCGTGGATGAACAACAGTCGAAGGGGGAGGGCGAGAAGTGAAGGGGAAATTTCCCTCAAATTGTTTTTCTTCTCATTTATTGTCAAAATGTTGGACCCTTTTTTCTGTCTTTCAGGTGACCTTTGCTCGATTTGATATTATGTTATTAAATGAACTGGTTCTACTCTGAAACTGTAATCATGTATTATCAACAGAGCATGAATTTCTCTGCTTCCATTCTTAAAATGATGTTTTAGCTATAGGCGTTTAAGGAAACTACATATGTGTAAAGATTCTAAGTATTGCCTTTATATCCTAATCAAGTTTTTCCGTGTCTAATTATGAGGAAAAGTTGCGTTCTTTACAGACCTAATGTAACCAAAAACTACGAAGCTCCTACTTGAATGTTGGTCTACAAATTGGCCTATAGTTGACTTTTATTTCTCTTTCTAAGTGATTTTTCTCACCATATGTGCCCACATCAATATGTTCTATACTCTGCACGTTGTCTGTCAAATATTTTCTTGCATCTAATCAACAACCCAGTAAGAATGGTTCACCAATAACATAAATCCGTTGTTGTTGTACAAGTTACTCCCTACTTTTCTTCCGGTAATCATGATGACTTATTTTGATTTTACAACAGTTATCAACGATTTAAAATTACAATCATGGATTCGTAATAACGCTCTCTGGAAGGGAGAAAAAAAAAAGTCCGAAGATACCAATGACATACCTTTCGCTATAATACAAAAACCATAACACGGAAAGATCGCAAATCAGAAGGTATCAGTGACGCACTTTTAGTACCATCCAAATCCCACAAGACACTATGGCATCTTCACTATTGCAAAAAGACGTAAGGAACCAATGGACATATATTCTAATATCTCCAGCATCCACAAGAAACTACAGACGTAATTCTGACACCAACAAAAACCTTTGACATACTTATAAATATCACCAGAAACTCAAAGGGTCAGCTGACATACCTTTTACGACCAGTTTGACAGTTCTGGAACTCGAAGCAACGGCGTTGGTTGCAGTGCAAGTGTACTTGCCACCGTCTTCTTTCCGAAGGGAATCGAACAGGAGGACGCTGGTGAACTCATCCAAAGCCCTGCAATGGAGAAGAATGTCTGTAATCTCATCACGTGTTCGCGGGACGGTTGAACACCAGCACCAATACGTAGTACTAAATGTGCCTCGCTGTCGCAGAGTCCTTTATTCCTCGCACCGTTGGACTGTGGAACAGTCTCCCTGAGGATGTCGTGCAATTGGAACTAATATAAGTTCAAGCGAAGATCCAAATGCGTTATTACCCTAATGCTATTTCCCTGAAATTATAATACGTTTTTATACATTTATTATTTATTAATTTATCCTTTATTAATGTTAAATCTCTTCATTCTGTATTTCCCTTTATCTTCTCTTACTTCCTACTAAGCGCCATGTTCTTTGGAAGCATGAATTTCAAGTCAATCGTCACTGTGGGCTTGTTCCATATGAATAGTGTTCATCTTCTAAATTATAATAATAATAATAACACATTCGTCACTTCGCCGCCAAAGGCACAGTCTCCTCTCCTCTCCACTATTTCCCCTGTGCGTGTGTCTGGCATCTGTTTGATAACAATATGTATACTGAAACTTTTCGCTTGTTACTTGATCCGCTGACAAAAACAGCAAACGCATAAGGCACTGTGCATAATTGCAGTATTTAACAGAATCTTCGTTAGAATCCCATTACCCAATTCGTTTTTTGCGTTAAGGGAAATTAATAACATCAAATTAAAGCATGAATATACTCATCAGGCTGGTAATTAACACACCAAACACCATTCAAGTTTTACGGTACAAAACCAAATAAATAAATGTTGGTTATTTGCAGTGCTATTAATAATGAATTATAAAATGCATCTTTTATTTTAGTTTTATAAGCAATCCAGCTTTCAAAAGATGGAGTGCAATATGCATTCCCTATCTTTTCATGAAATTACCTGACGGGTAAAATTATCGGTGGATTTTTAGATTAATCGGAAATGAAAATACTGGAAATGACACAACAGTAACGGAAATGTATCATGAAATGAATCAAATAGTCTTCATGGGTGAACATGATTCTGCTCTGAATACAAGCCATGTTTCGCTATCAAATTCAAAAGCAAAAGCTATAAGTCATTATTCGGTGAAACCAATTAACAAATAAAATGGTAACAATACTGCTGTATCAAAAACGTATTAAATGGAAATATTTTCCCAGGAATATTCAATAGACGTGGGCAAGTATGTTGCTAAATGCAATCGACGCAAACTAATTAACTGGGATCTATCAATGGTAAATGCGGATGTTATGTGTCTGGCTATTCCAGAACAAATCTGCCTCCAAAGTCCTTCCTCGCATGTTCCGAAATGACACTCCACACCTACCTGACGGAGATGGTGGGGCCAGGAGTGAGGGGTCGGCCATCGTGCGTCCACGTGAAGGTGAGGGGGAGGTCCCCCCTCTCCACCACACACATAATCCTCGCCTTTGACTTGGCAGGAAATCCAGAGCCCAACGAGAAGATCCTTTCGTCGATGAGGGGGGGCACTGCAGGCGGTTTATAGCAAGTTTTTATTTTTTTAGAACGATTTTTTCTTGAATTTTGTTTTGTCTATCTTTTGTACAGTATAAACACTATTTGGATTAAAGTTTACGTATAATGTTTATATATCATCTTATGTAACAAAATCAACGTAAAAAAAAAAAAAAACTGGAAAATAACCGCTTGAGAAGCAGCACTGATAATTAATTTGTAGCAGAATGACGTCTGACACCAGAAAAAAAAGTTCAATGCAAACATTTTAATTACCCATCACATTGACTTGTAAGTTCGCTCTGGCGGTGTTTTCACCAGCAACGGCGACGCAAGTATACTGGCCACTGTCTGCTTCTCTGGAAACTTCATGGACTTCCAGCGTGCCATTTGGATGAACTTCTTGGCGGTCGGAGACTGGCAATACAACGCCTGTAACAAAATATACAGATTTTCATCTAAGGTTACCTTTTGTAACTGAATGATTTCTAAAATTTGTTCTGTCAAGCCAAGAAGTGAGGCACTTTCGGCCATTCGGCGCTTAATTAAGACAATGAAAAGATGGAGTAAAGGTGGCTGAACAGCAAGATCAAGAGATCCAAAAAATAAAGGAGATGATGAAGTAGAAAGATCCACAGGTGGAACTGAGAGAAAACCCCACAGTTACACTAAGAGGTAACAGTTAGTGGTGTGGGACAGCAAAATATTAAAAAGGAAGAAGGAATGGAGTGCAGTAAAAGGCTGAAAAGTGGGTGGTGCAAGCTAGGGCCGAAGGGACGCTCCCTTTATAACACCAAAAGTGCACCACTTGAAGTGTTCTAACGGCACTAAGCACCTATGGTTGCTAACTTTCGTAACGCAAACATTAAAAGGATATCAGGAAAAAGCTTGGTTGGTCACATTGCGTACCATTCTTTTCCCAGTATATGGATTCTATGGGGAATCCGGCGACTATGCAGTTGAACCGAGCCGTTCTGCCAGCCACGACACTGACTGGCCTCATGGGCCGTATGGAAGGGGGACCCCGCACATTTAGGCGTCCAGTGTGATCCACTTTTCCCGCGCGATTCTCAGCCAGACAGCTCCACTGGCCGCCGTCTTCCACTCTGACACTGCTGATATTCAAACGGCCCGTGACCTTCTCGCCATCCACCTGGTGATGAAAGATTTTGCAAATTTTCTTTTTAAAAACAAAATTGTCTTTGCCACCATTAATGTATAAGCTCATACTGATGTGCTCCACACAGATTTATGCATAATTACAGATACACCTACACACAAGCATGCAATGAAAAATGATGAAATACTGAACCAAAAATACAATAATACTCTCAACACTCACGCTCTGAGAGACACTAATTCTCGGATCAGATGTTAAGGCTGGAAGTCCTCTCAAAGTCCACGAAAGGGCAGGGGGCGGTGACCCCTGAACTACACATACAAGAGTCACAGTAGCCCCTGGTGATACAACCTGTGGACCGCTGGTGTCTAACCACTGGGGCGCAGCATCTGAACAAAAACGAGAGGTAAATTATAACCATCACTGAAGCAACAGCGAATAGCATGTACTAAATAACTCAATTATACATTAATTTACAAATCTTGTTATTAAAAACCTAAATACGACGATTACCCATGATGCATTATGATATAAAACATTAAATAACAAAGAACAATAAGTTTTTTTACGAGACTACTATGCAACCTTTCCAAGTCACAATCAGAGATTTGACTACACAACGTGGCATCAAACCTTGGGTCAATATCGCCGGTCTATTCCTAAATGACAGAATGCAAATTTGTCAGAGAAATATGCCTAAATGCACAGTAAGTAAAATCACCGATCGTCTTCGTAGAAGATTGTGAATAAAAATGAAAGATAAAGAAAAGAATGAAAAAGGACCAAAGACAAGAATATAAAAAAATAAGCCTTTTCATTGGCATGTAACGGACCTCTGTAAACGAAGTAGCCGAAACAACAGGATAAACATCAAAGGTGAATAATGGATAAAAGTGGGTTTCAAACCCAGGGATAATACGAAAACAATTCAGAAGTTATTAAAGTAATTTACCACGAAGAATTAGTTAAATGAAGTAGCACATGCAACTGCATTAAAAACAAGGACAATCTCGTCACGCGCCGCATTATGGGTCAACTGATCTTCATAAATTGGAAGAGCTCTCCCAAATAATGAGGATTTCCCAAGCGCCATATTTCTGAATTAAAAATTAGACCTTTGGCCTTCCCCGTCCTCTCCCCTTCCCCCTTAATCATAATAACCCACCCCCTCCCTCTCGTCCCGATTAAACGCAACCGCCACCACACAAAATACACACACACACACAACACACACACAAACACACACACACATCGATTCCTGCGGTACAAAACTCTGAGGTTTATTAGGCAATCATGCTAAATAAGGTGATTATTGGCAATTAACGCCAGCGGACATGATTTTCATTTTTGAATATATTGTTTAGGGGGATCAAGATGGTTTACCACAGGGGACGCTCGCCTAAACACGACATAATATATATACGAAGCATAACCAACACATCTGCATAGCAATCACTTTCCCTAAACCGCCCTCCATGATTCTGTCGACGCAAAAATTGATCACGCTGATCGATGAAAAGGACTACAATGCTCCCCATTTCTTCTCATTCATCTTATAAGTCCGGGCATTTTACTTCTCTCCTTCAGGAGCATTCTCTTGTAATGTGGAATTTAAATTTGGAATTTAAATTCGAGAAGAGAATATTACGGGGCATTCCAGTGTGTCCTTAAAAGACAATTTCCCCTGGAACGACCAGCTATAATATGATTCCACGGGCGACTGAAATATCATTCTGCACTGGGCCATTTCAGTTTCCATAAATTTAGCAGAATCGAGTCAGAATTTATACAAATGGTTGAAAACTGTAGCCATTACCCAACCCCCGATCTCATCGCGACAATATTCCCTGAACGCAAGGCGTCCTCCTGTTTTGGAGAAACTCCAGACAACGCCCCGCTAATCCATTCACGTCTGGCCTCCTCCCTTTCCTCATATTACGAAATGTGGACAGATAAATGGATATACATAGAAATCAATACAAAGAAAGAACCCACATACACAGATATATATATATATATATATATATAGTATATATATATATATATAGAAATATATATATATATAAAACAAACGTTCAGAAACTCTTCGATTCTCACAATAAATTATCATGCATGCAAGTTTTGGTAAACAAATAGGTCCGAAATAAAATGCAAATTCACATGAATGTATTACACAGGAACGTTTGCATAGGGCAAATATGTGTAAATATATATTTTTATATATAAAACGTTTTTCAGGAATGGAGAGAGAGAGAGAGAGAGAGAGAGAGAGAGAGAGAGAGAGAGAGAGAGAGAGAGCGTTAACACAATCATGCTTCATTTGTTCAAGTAAGTATTAACAGCAAAAGTTTCCCAGTTTTAAATTGCCTTCAGACAGGTACTATAAGCTTCTTCGGTAGCACAACGAGCATTGTGGAACGTATGGTACGATGCAACCCATATATTGCACTCAAAATATATGGATCCTTTCAGGATGGCAATTCTGTTACTCCAATGCAGCTTATTATTTATAGAATTCTTACTCCTCCAAAATTATTTTTATTGCATAGAATTTCCAGTGCCGTCGTATCTCTCACTCTCTGTGAATGAAGACATCACCTCAACATGAATTTAATCATCTTTTTCAACCAAATTCTGAAGGGGTGTAACACAGCTTCGCAGGTATTAGATCCAAACCAGGTATGTCTATGACTGTGTTCTCTTAAGTTAACTTAACTTTCTTCGTAAATTTTTGATAAACATAATCTACTTGCACTGTGCACCATCTCTTTCAAAGTGAACAACCGATACGCACTTCACCATCTTTGCTTAAATCCAGCTGTTTCCTTCAGCTAAAAGTAACCTTCGATATATACAAATTGTGCCCCGAAGATGTGTTAAATACACGAAAGTACTTGGCACTCTGTCTTTTCGTTTTTAAATTTTCCCAGTGGCTTCAGCTAATAAACAAAAATCACGTGCTTATTTTTGTGATTTCTTAGTAATATATATATATATATATATATATATATATATATATATATATATATATATATATATATATATATATATATATATATAATTACAGCAGCCAGTCTTGTAAGTATATACAAATTTCACCTATAATCTGAGAAAGAATATGACACTACCAAAAACCAAACCAATAGGAAAAATTTCTTGCAAAATTACGAGGAAACGAATTTATTCTTGGATTCCTCATCTCTGTCAGTGACAATAAATATCAGATTTTGTTAAACGGAGATTTGAAAGAAGGATTTTCTGAACCATTACTCATAATTAATGTGGCCCAGTTTACGCTGCATAGGTTTTACAGAGCGTAACCAGTTAATGTTTCTATAAATCTCTATTTTGTCGTTGTTTTATTGCCTGTGTCTTGGACGCTTGGGATTTACTTCATTTGGAAGTTTCATATTTCGTCTGTTTTTCTTGTTATTAATGAAGAGCTACTCCAAAGAATTTCTCTTCGGCTCTTCCTAACTGAAGAGAAGTAGAAATCTTGACGTATACACACCCACAGGGGTTATCGCCTATCGCCCTACTTTGCCCTCTATGTCAGCCAGTCATTCTTATCTGTTATGAAATATATGAATCGTTTATTTTCAAACAAAATTTGACTTCGAAGGAGTAATTGTAATATTACGGCTGACAATAACTTAAAAGATAAAATTAGCGTTAGCACAAAAAACATATATACATTACATTATATATTAATATATATATATATATATATATATATATATATATATAGATATATTATTAAATTATATATATATATATATATTTATTTATATGGATGCTACATGCAAGGCTCGACACAATTACTACTTTTATTTTCTTAGGTGAAACCATCTTTGTATATTGGTAGGACTGAAAGGGGTTATTTGCACATAATTTCAGTTATATGAGCTTCGATATGTATATGTATGTATATATAATATATGTATATATATATATATTATATTATTATTATATATATATATATATATAGATATATATATATATATATATATATATATATTCACTTGATACACGTCTTTAAACTGCAACATTCGCATCAAACTCGGAGCGAACAAAAGCATAATGTTTACACGGCCCTGGGAGGATCTTGAGAGATAATGCTACGACCAACACAAACAGAATCTCGGATCGACGGAAAATCCTCCATACTTATGTATGATCCTCTTCTATACCCTTCTCAAATCCTGTACTGCACTGGGCTCCCTCTGTTTATGGAATGTTCTGTTTTATCTTTTACGTATCTCGGAGGAGAGCGCGAATGTTTTCAAAATTCCTCGTCTCTCCTTTTCTTCTTTTAAATCCGCTGTTCCGAGTTCGGAACACGTATTTTGCCGGCCTTCCTTTTCGGAAAACAGCTTTGTATGCGAGTCTATTCAGAAGGATGAAGCAAAGGAAGCTTTCAAAATAAAAATTAATAATTCAGTAAAACGTCAGTTATCGTTTCACTTATACTGATTATGTATTTATTATCAAAATGAATTGGATTAAACTAAAGTGACGAAGAAATCGTTATCTACTAAAGTTCTAACTCCACTTTATTGATAGATGCTAGATGTGAATTTGCTATATAATAATTAAACCTAATTTTACCCTCTAGCATCAACCTTAACCTTGACCTTCCTTCCTCTTTACATAAGATTATTTCACTTTCATTTGCTTCACAGTTACTCTTGTGAACTTGGCTCTCTAAAACTTCTAGACAGAGCTAGTGCTACGTTGTGTGGGAAGTGCCACCAGACAGGATTTACTTTCTTGCAGAAGTTGTGTAAAGAGCCTGAACTGGACAGTTTAACAGCTCCTCATTCCTTCCTTTGCTCCACTGTTTGTAGAGACCAACGAGTTTATTCAGTTGATTACGTACTTTTAACAACTACGCCATTTTCTTTTATAGTAGCGATTCTGATCGGAACTATCCCGCATAACATACAACCTTGGAGAATTCACTTGTACCGTCAAAGTAAGGGTGAACTCCAATTCATCGAAAAATACGAAAATAAGTATATTTTACTTCAAGCAAAGCCACAGAATACAGTTAAAACTTCATTACCGTTCTAAGTAAATTTTACCTGTAAACAAGAAATGCAAACCTAACGTCATTATTCTGAAAACAATTACCCTTTACTTCATCAACATAACGCCACTCTTAATTCAATTTTATTGATATTAAGAATGCCCATCTAACTAATATCTACTCCTGTTTCATAAGTCATTTTCGTTGTCCATGGAAAATTAACTTTTCTGGGGACAACCTATCGTTGATTGAAAAAAATATTTCCTATGACATTTATATTTTTCAAATTAAGCTAAGAATCATATTCCCGTTGCAAAAATAAGACTGACAACTAACGACAAGGGGAGCAGGAAGAATTTAGGCATCACATTTACGAATGGTTGAACCCTAATTCATAAATCATGGACAGACCTGTGTAATTTATATTACAAGAAATAGAGGGGCACAGTCATCGCTTATGGATTTCGTCTACAAGTCTATTACTCAATTGCATACAAACAACAACGAGCTATTAAGATAAAACAATAACTATATAAAATAAGAAATAGCAAACGAAAACATTACAGATAAAGCCAAACCTCCCCAAAAAGCACTACTATGCGAAGGAGTCCATTTTGACAAAATATCGACAAGCGACATCGTTTCATCTGTTCGTAAATCTATTACACCATTTTTTACATTTTCACGACCGCCGGCCGAACTTCACATCTTTCATACCCGTCCTGACCTCATGTTAATATAATTTATTTTAATATTTATATTATTTTGTATCTTTGTTTATATTTCTCTGAAGACATATTGCCCTTATAGCAATGTTTGACATGAGAATCCTTTTTTTTTTTTTTGTCTGTTACGGATTCGAAGATCAATTTCATCTTGGTCATTGTTCGCTTTTACCTGAAGCAAAACATCTGCTTTTACTCTACGAACGAATGTAAACTACCTTAAGCAGCTACTGAAAAATAGGAAGATGCAGAAGATTTACCACAGAATTTCTCAAAAGATTTCTTGGTAGGAAACTACCGTGTTGTCTAAGAGCGTTTTTATCATTTCCTTCTTTTTCAACTTCTTTTTCCGTTGCGAAAACAAAATTCTTACCCCTCTAGTTATAGTCACTCACAAAAAACAACACATCCATAACGCAAGAGTTTTGTAAAGAAACTGGATATTCATGCAAGCTGAAAAGCTAAGGGTTTAAGAATATTTCTAAGTTTTTTCTTTTGCGTCAGATAATTTACTGAAACCCCAGGGGTTTCCGTATTATACACTGTAGTTGCAGAATATGAAAAATTTTCCATATGACTTTTCTTCTTGAATATTAAACTCTAAAAATAAAAATCGATAATTATATGGTATAAGTAAAAAGTAAGTTTGAGAACTAGTTCTTCAGCTTAGCGTTAGGTTACTTGTAACAGATTAAGCAAGATACCGAGGAAATAAAATTTATACAGATACAGGAAGCTTCCAAATGCAATTCGGTACCCAAATACTGAAAAAATAGTCTCATGACCAACACATAAAACATTTTAGAAAGCGAATACTGTGGTGTTTGACAACGAATTTCCTCGCTCCATCTCACCTCCGAGTTTCAGCTGGGCTGACCCTTGAGCTGTTCCTTCTAGATTGGAGACCAGACACTGGTACATGCCCCGGTCATCCCTCTGGACGTCCTCGATGACCACGCTTCTCTCTCTCACTACTCTCACTCGGTCAGAGACCTCCAGAGGTTCTCCATCCTGAAGGCGAAAGGATATCAAAATGTCAATTGGATGTCAGCTACTTCATAATCGCCTTACCCTTGTTTTTGTTTTTGTTTTTTTTTGTTTTTTTACATAAACTATTTGTCTATACTGGTCCCTTTTCAGTACATTGTACCTGTGGGCTGTAATTTTGCACATTAGACTAATTGTAAATGTGAAGAAATATTCAAATATAACTATATGGTGGAAATCATCGTTCACTGTGAAGGCACTTTAATAACAAGAAACAGTTATGAATAGCAAATGGAAAAAAACAATAAAGTCCCATAGTAATGACCTTTAGCCAAGTGATGGTATCCTGGGGGAATCCTTCGGGAGAACAGTTGAATGTGGCCACGCCGCCAACGTCTACAGTCTGAACTTGGGGGCTGATGTGGGCCGTCAGGGGTGCCCAAACTTCCAGAGTGGTATGGGCGCGTTCGGAATCGACGCTGCTGGACACAACACACACATATCTAGAGAGAGAGAAAAAAAATTGTTGCCCATTTCTTTAAAAAAAAAGTATCGTCATCATGAATTTTTCCAATTTTCTCCTCAATTTGTTTACTTTTAGTTTACTTTTTATTTCTTGTTTTTATCAAGCCTGGACTAGATAACGAACTCAGGGTGTCTGCCATATTGTTCACTGCAAAAAAAAAAAAAAAAATACCCTTACTTGTTTCCAGAACTATATCAGTTCATTTACCTCCCTATTTCCTATTTTCTAGTTTCTTTTAATTTATCTTAAGCTATAATGACTTATAAATTTCTTGTCCACTCAGCCGAACACGTACTAGAGTAATACTATTCCTCTGAGTTTACCCATTTTAATCTCTTGTTATGTATTCATCAATTTCATCATTAGATTTGTTAAAATCTCTTCAGTATTTATATGATCATCCATTACTATTACACTGTTAATAATCATTATTTCCGTTTAATTGTGCAATTCGTTGTGTAGGTTACTGTTGAGCTAGCGTAAACATAACCAAGAAAAGTCGCTGACGCTCCTATTTCATTATTTCATAAATACTTGGCTTGTTGAATGCTTCAACACAACACTATTCATCAGAGAGAACACGGACCACTCCACAAAATTACGCGTAACTTTATTTCCATGAAACAAAAATTCAGTAGTCAGAACTTACAAGAAATGTTGACGCGCCAACACGGATAAAAAAAAAAGCGGTGGTTCCTCTCATACAAATATTTCACATATCTCGCGACTTTAAGCTCCGCTTATGCTGGATGTAAGAAGCCCAAACGACCAATGACCAAAGCTGTAGAAGTCAAGTCATAAATTCCCCCGAGAGAAATAACAAACCAAGAATGGGGTACCGCTCCCTCCTGCGACCAAACCAATGGTGGAGAAAGAGGAGGGCCCTCCATCAGATGCCCACCACCTTGGAGGATGTAAACCGTTCTCGGCCCTGACCCACGGGTCGCTCTTCCCTGCCCTGAAAGCGTTCCCCCCATCCCCGCCCCCCAAAAGCAACGTGACACAGCTCGACAGCCAGCAGGACAATATCACACTCGGCCTAAACTGTTTGCTTACCGTCAGTCTAAATCAGGTGACATGGTTATTAAATTCCTACCTGCCAGCATCTGCCGCGGTGACCTGCCGGATGAGGAGGGACCCTCCGACCTGCTGAATCCGCCCATCCTGCACGACGGCTACCTCGACCTTCCCGGAGATGCGATGCCACCTGACGGGTTACAAGGGCTTAGAATTTTTTTTATTATAAAAAAATATATTTGTTTATATTTCCAGTTCGCAGGTTTTTCTATACATTTATTTTACAGTTTACATCATAGTTGTGGAAAATATGCCATGGAATGAAATGGAAAACTATAACTGCGTAATTGTTGCTTCATTTTTTTACAATGCTGACTGACGCTTGTGATGTTTAAACATCATCCCCACATTTCCATTTCACAAAAGAGAAGAAAGGGAAAGAGGAAGAATGTAAGGGAAATGGAATTTAGTGATTACGGAACCGTATATGATCTTAAAGTATATGTATACACACACACACATATATATGTATATATATATATATATATATATATATATATATATATATAGAGAGAGAGAGAGAGAGAGAGAGAGAGAGAGAGAGAGAGAGAGAGAGAGAGAGACTAATGCGGAAAGGAAATAAGATACATTAATTTTCTATGAATATGCAAGAAAAAGAGACGAATGCCCAATTTTTCATTCTCTCTCAAGTTAAGAGAAAATCTGTAAAGGCTCTAAAATGAAATCTATCTGTGAAGACTCACTAAAATGAAAAACTTATCAATTTAAGCAATTAGAATGGAAATTGTACGACTAAGCAGGTTTCTTAAAATATTTACTTTTCCACTTTTCATATCTGTTTGCTGCAGTGTTTTTCTTCATAACAAATAACAAGAACTTTCATTATGAATTTATACTAGTCATCTCAGTGCAACGTCAGTGTTTCCGTATTTCCCTTTATAACTCGGAAGGTATTTGCAAAATCAAGGACACTAAAGCTTATTGCAGAAATTTAACAACGACCGAAATAATTTACAGAAACTATAAACATGTTTAGGAAAACCAGCAACAGAATTAGTAACGCTAAGCAGAAATGAGCGTTTTATCTCTCAATGTATGTAATTTCGTGATATTTAAATTAATAATTCATACATACATTTAAAAGATACAATAAAAGAAACCACACAATCACACACATACACAACACACACATGCACATACAAACTGAGAGAGAGAGAGAGAGAGAGAGAGAGAGAGAGAGATCAACATACTGGTACTGAGGAATAGGATATCCTTGAGCAGCACAGGGGAGTTCCACGGTGTCCCGCACAGACGCCGTAACAGTAGAACGAGAGTCGGTTATTCTCGGCGGAACAGATGACCTGGGTTCGTTGACCATCAGCCTGAAACAACAAGTCTTATATATCACCGTCCATGACAGGTCAAGAAGTAAGTAAACACGTCGATGCCAAAAACAATACTGCGATGACAGCGTGATGCATCTGGTGGGGGGAAAGCAGGTCATTCGTTAGAAGGAAAACAAACAAGGAAACAAGGACGCAGGAACGGGGGATCGACTAATGAAGTGGAGGAAGGAAGGATACCTAAAAAGATGATATATGGATGGGAGATCGACCAATGAATCGGGGCAAGAGAAAAAACTTGAAAAGACGATACAGGAACGGCGATCGACAAATGAAGTGGAGCAAGAAAGAAGGCCTAAAAAGACGACACATGAAAAGGGAACAGAGGAATGAATTGGGTGAAGAAAGGTATAAACATACATGGAGGATTGACCAATAAAGTGAGAGAAGAGAAAAAACTTAAAAAGACGATACATGAACGGGGAACCGAGGAATGCAGTGAATGAAGAAAGGTCTAAAAAGACGATACATGAACGGGGAACCGAGGACTGCAGTGAATGAAGAAAGGTCTAAAAAGATGATACATGCATGGGGAATCGACCAATAAAGTAAGAGAAGAGAGCAAACTTAAAAGGATGATACATAAACGGGAATCGACCAATGAACTGGAGGAAGATAGAAAAACTAAAAAAAGACGATACATGAATGGGGATCGATCAATGAATTGGAGGAAGAATGAAACACTAAAAAAGACGATACATGAATGATGGATCAACTAATGAAGTAGTGGAAGAGGAGAAAACTTAGGAAGTCGACCACATCGAATAAGTAAACAGGATGAACCGCTCAACAATTCTTGGTTGAAGCACTTAAGAGTTCAAAAGGCAATATTCACGGGCATTGTTAATCAAAAATGAAAATATTCCCAACGTCTTTTACGAGTCTTTAAATTCCCAGTTTGCCGCAGCCAAGGGCCATTCCTTACCAGCTGACTTCACGGTCATAATCCTGATCCAATTGGTTTTCAAAATTCTACAATAAACGTAAGCAGGGCATGAAATTTCTCAAGGTCTATCAACCTCATATGCACAATGAAAAACATTTTTCTCAATTAGAATCTGGGTAAAATAAAGCGTGATTTGCGTTAATCGCAGATTTTGTATAAGAACATGACATCCGATATACATTTTTCATGATGATTGTAAACGTCGAACGCTAAAGGTATTTAAAATGACTAATTCTTTATAATGAAACGTACATAACATTATTCTTTTACTAATACTTCTGTTACAACAATACCTAGCATTAATGTGGGTCATCTCGATAATCAAGCACTGAAAATCTGTCTCCCGAACGAATAAACTAAGTAATAATCCCAAATCATTGCATGAATAATCCATAATAGATATGTGCCGCCATAATGCAATCTTTCGATACGTGAAAATCTATCTAAAATATGTAAGAACAACGGTCACGTTCACAAAAAATCCAGAGGGTCACAGTCAAGCCCGATTATATTTAAAGGACCTTGGTCACAGTTAACCTTACCTGCCGGCTACAGCGGAGACGGTCGTCTCTCCGGTGAGGACGTGTTGCGTCTCGCAGTGGTAGGACTGGAACTCGTCAGCTTTGGTCACGTGACGGATGTGAAGTTCTCCGGTCCCGAACACGGAATACCGGCCTCCTAAACCGTTTGAGAGAAGAAGAGAAAACACTGTTAAATTCTATCTGGAAGGAGCCGTCAAATTTTCCTTTCCAAAGAAATATAAAACTTGTTGGATTATCATTCTAAGACATAAGTAGTACAGCCAGCAACAAAACCGGCGTCGCCCCGCCAAATCTGGCTCTGAGAGATCGTGCCCTTCTTGCCCTGAAAGGTGGCCTTCGTTCAAACAACCAGTACATAGGTAGAATGGTTCGAATGGGAGGAGGAGGGAAATTACGGTAATCAGGCAGAGAAATACAATAACGAATCAAATATATGGACAAAGACACAGAGAGAGAGAGAGAGAGAGAGAGAGCCTGCTGCAGTTTTAAGTCTTAATGAAGTGTTATGCTGTTATTTACCTTCTTATCAATAAGTTCTTAAACCCCCACGTATCAGCTGAAGTTGATCTGCCAGAACACTAAAAGGTAGTAAGGTATTCTTCAATTTTACCATTATCCTTTTTACCCTAAAGAATACTTCCAATTCATACTACATTATAGTTTTAAATGTAAACTGTACTAACTTGCTCATCAACAAGTAATTTTAACCAACTAGCTGGGCCACAAGTGAACTTAACCAACAAGCTGGTCTGCAAGTAAACTTCACCAACTAGTTAGTCTACCAGGGTTGATCATAAAAAAACTAAAGGTAGCTTACCATAGCCTAACCTTAGCTTAGCAATAGTAGCCTAACTTGGCAACCTTCAGGAATAGTTTATTGTTTTCATCTGTCCCTCTCCACAGCTCAAGTCTTGGCTAGTTATGAAAGTAAGTTATTCTTACAAGCTAGGTTACCTTAGACTGTACAATGTAAATAAGCACATTGAATTACAGGTCCGTATAACTGTGGATTGTGACATTGCTTTATATATGTACCTCCTAGTAATAAGTGTACTTGAAGATGTTCAAATAGCTTTTATGTCATGGTTCAGATACCTTGATTTAGTTCTGTAAAGTACATACAGTGTCCTCTCCCCTGAATCACAACTGTATAAATATGAATTCATGCAGATTGTAATTAAATTTATACTGTAATTAAACAAATAGTTTCCCCTATAAGATCTGTGAGTAACCCCAAATATATCTTAAAAATGGCTGCAGGTCAGTGCAGGAAGCCTGTCGTTAATAAATGTGACATGTGAGATTCAGAAATGATTTTTGTGAATTTTGTGTTTAAGATTTCCTGACAGGAACAAGGAGCAAGACCACTACCTGACTTGGGTTAGAAACTGCAGAGGGGATAAAAAGCCAAACTGTGAAACACACATATTGCAGCAACCAATTAGGAACCTTTCATAAATTACGAAACTCCTTAAGGGGGTTGGAGGGGTTATAGTGAAGTCTTAGGAGTTACAAAACATATTCAGATTTTTCCTGTTTCTTTGCAGAAGGACAAAAGAGAGAGAATCTGAAATAGACTTTCAATATATTTTAGTAATACTGACAAATGGTATTTAATTTTTTTATAATTATATGTTTAACAAATATCACAAACTCAACCCTTGTTTGTATGTGAATATTTTCTGCTATAAGCATTACATGACACAGAATAATATGGCAAACTCATCCCTTTTTTGGACTTAGAAAAATATTACAAATGAAATCAATCTTCTTCTAATCTTAAGGCATAGTAGTGTATTATGATAAACTCAAAGAAAAATACAGCAGACTCTCTCTCTCTCTCTCTGATAAGTTGAGTATATATATATATATATAATATATATATATATATATATATATATGTATATATATATATATATATATATATATATATATTATATATAATATATATATATATATATATATATATATATATATATATATATATATATATATATATATTCTAATAAGTTGTGTTTGCATATGTATGTATGTATATATATATATATATATGGAGAGAATAATAAAAAATCCTTAATTGAAGGCATTATGCACGAAAAATGTTATGGTAAAAACATTACATTTCCTGGTCCAAACGGAGTGATTTCACATATACCTATACCAATACACTGTTTTTCTGCGCTAAAATTCCTTAATACTATAAGATTACGCTTGTCACTGCAAAGCCTTAAACGTAAATGAATGAAAAAATGAAGAATTTCCGGCTTTCGGGGCATATACAAATCTTTCAAAATACTTCCTGATATATTTTGACAAATCGAAATATCTCTCGTGATATATAGGAACTCAATGAAGAATCGAGAAAGAGGAGTGTGTGTAAGAACTGGGTATGGCCTCTGCGGATATGGATTCCAGTTTGAAGAAAATATGGCCTGGTGAGGATGTAGATCTCTGATGATGGAACTGAAGAGCCCAAGGAAAAGAAACTGGACGAGAGAATTGAGGCCTTGCGAGACCATCCAGCAGGTGAACATGACAATAAATTGTCAGTTGCAGCAGAGGTCGACTACTATGAAGGCGCTAGACAGATCACTCATGAGGTGTTGCAACAGTACAGTAGGGCTGGCGAGAGAGGGCCCACTCGCTCGAGGCTGAAACGTTGTTTTTGAAGAAGGAGAACGATAAAGGAGAAACAACAGCTGGAAAACAAGATCCTCAAGATGATGGAAGAAAATCACCAGATGAAGTACATCACAAAGGAAATTGGGCAGAAAATCGATGCATTATGTGAGGGATCTGTCTGTGCAGTTAGTAAAGGCAAACTGCCAGCTTCAAAGGTCTGAGAAGCTCCTACGACAGAAAGAGAAAGGCAGCAGCTCAGGACTGAATAAGCATCGCGGATGGCGAGGCTTATCCAGGAACAAAATGACGCGACCGAGGCAGCGCCAATCCGGGAGGAAAGACCTCCAGCTCAGGTTCTAGCGCCTGCTGACGGAAGTGGAAGACCTCACGAAGGAAAAGCGTCGACTCCAGTGTGACCGAAGGTGGCGGAACTCAAGAGGATGAAAGGCTTCCCAAATCCTCAAGAATCCCAACGGGAAAGCGCCCTTCAAGACACACATGGAAGAGGACAAACGAACAAACACACTGTCTCCGTCTGTCTCCAAGGAAGGAGGAAGACTTCGAAATCGAGAAGAGACGAGTCGAAGCCTCCGGCAGATTCTCAAACCAACCTCGACAGAGTCTGCCATCAAACACAACAAGGAATAAAACCAAGTTTTTGAGGAAACCAAATGTCCGGTACATATAAGGAACCGTCCAAAATGTGAAAACAACATAGTACAAACTGTCAAAGGACCGTCCACAAACAAGTTATTCTTCAAAAGGAAGTTGAAAAACCTGTAACACCATGTCAGGAAATTCTAAATTTATATATATTCAGAAATTCTGAATGCATATAAATTCAGAGTTGGAGCGACAACACCACGCCAGGAAATTCTAAATATATATATATTCAGAGATTCTCAATATATATAAATTTAGAGCTGGAGCGATAACACCATCTCAGGAAATTCTAAATATATATATATTCAGAAATTCTGAATATATATAAATTCAGAGTTGGAGCGATACAAAACTTCAAGAGCTACAGTATATTTTTTTTTTGGTGAGCAGTGCCAATGAGCAGAGGGAAGGCGCTCATTGCTGGCTAAACAAAACCCCTCTGCAATGATTTAGTCCTGTGATGACACCCCAGCAGTGAGGCATCGTGCCGTTAAAAGCGCAGATGAGAGAGAGAGAGATGAGAGAGACGAGGAAGAGACCCAGCAGAGAGAGAGAGAGAGAGAGCTAAGAAATATTTCTGAAGCAGATGTGGAAGAGATAGGCTACTTTTGCAGGTGCAGGACGGAAAGCTTCTGGAGGTGTTAAATAAGAATCCTGAGAATGCCAAACACGACATAACTACTCACTTAGAAAAGACAGAGGACAGGAGACTCCAGGGGCTCCAGGGAGGCGAGAGGTCAAAAAGAAGGTTCCTAGAGGTACTAAGAAGAAATTCAGATGGCATTAATTGTAGATACTGAAGAGGAGGAGGAGGGCTGACAGAAAGGGTGAGAGAAAGCAGAAAAAGGATGCATGAAGGTCTGCAGAGAAGAGATACAAGGAGACGAGAAATAAAGGAAGACCGGATACACGAAGGAGTCCTGGAAGCGGAAATGAGAGGAGGTGGAGGAAAATGAGATAAACCAAAGAAAAGTCAAACGGAAGGATAGCAAGAACATCGATAGAAAAAGAAAAACTCTGATTTCCTAAGAGACAAAAGAAGATCAAGCAAAATGACAAAGAAGCTATTAGAAGATCATCAATAAACCGATTTTGTGCAAGGTGAAATTGTCAATGTTCATTTGAGGGATCCTCCGGAAGACGAACTACAAATGGAAACCTGTTTCAAGGAATTCCAAGAAGTGTTGTTATGGTGAGCAGTGCCAATGAGCAGAGGGAAGGCGCTCACTGCTGGTTAAACAAAACCCTTCTGCAAGGAGAGAGAGAGAGAGAGAGAGAGAGAGAGAGAGAGAGAGAGAGAGAGAGAGAGAGAGAGAGAGAGAGAGAGAGAATACAGCTGCTATAGATAATGAAAAAGAAGGACATTTCCGTCTGAATAATATTAATTTGAATAGTCGGTTCCAATTATATTTAAGGCTTTTTTTTATATAGAAAATATAACGATTTACAACAATACGATGTGATAAGATTTCATAATAATAATTTTCCAAAATATATATGAGAGTATTTCTTAAAGCAGAAGGTCTCAAATATATCCATTAGATTAATAACTAAACAGGAATAAAAGCTCTCTCTCTCTCTCTCTCTCTCTCTCTCTCTCTCTCTCTCTCTCTCTCTCTCTCTCTTTTCTTATCTCTTTTTCCAAATATATTTCATCCTGATTACCGTAATTTCCCTCCTCCTCCCATTCGAACCAAGAAGGGCATGATCTCTCCAAGCCAGGTTTGGCGGGGCGACGCCGGTTTTGTTGCTGGCTTTACATCCACAAATCTTGTCTAAAAGGACTGGCTATTATCACGTCGTTTTATTTTTCTTTTAAAACAGTAGAGAATCACAGACTTGTTAAACAAAACTAGAGGAGTATTGAATTATTATCTTGAAATTCAGGAATCTCAGGGAGATGGCTAAATATGAGATTTCTAAGCAAATACAGTTTTATCATTCAAAGACAACATTTTGACTGTTTTCATCCATTTTAGGGTATTCTCCTTTTAAGGGTATATTCTTATAGAATTAAAAGAATGGCAGTGTGTGGTTTCTTTTTTAATCCATTACCATTGCTTCTTTTCTGAAAAAAGAAAAAAAACCTTTCATTGGTGAAAGAAACTGCGAAATGGGGCGAAAAATTTCAAATTCGTTTTTAAAGAATTAACGAAAGCCCTTTTTATTAGGTGAGGATAATGCAAGACTTTTTTTTTTTAACGAAGGAAAAAATATAAAGATTTTTTTTTACCTTTCCCTACTAAAAATACTTCGCGACCTACAAAACAACTTTAATGCAAATTCTTTGGCAGTCTTTCCTATACAATATCATGAATGCATTTTTTTCATATTTATCTTGAGAATAATCAGGACAAGCTTCTTTACCTTGACCTAAGCTGTGCAAGAAAAGCCTGCTAAAACGAACATGAGATTCAATAGTACAAGATAATGCTTTTAATCAGTAAGCAGACAACCCATAAAAAAGGTAAATCAAGTCATCAGAAGAATAATTAAAGCATGCGGTATGTCAAATATATACATACTCAAAATGCAATGGAAGATGTCCTAATCTATTCTCCTTGCATTTTAATAAATTTTTATCTATTTATTAATTTCTTTTTCTTTTGTATTTCCCTTCACCTCCTCTTACTTCCTCCCAGTGAACACCATACTCTTTGGAAGCTTGAATCTCAAGTCAACGGCTCCTGTGGGCTTCTTCCAAATGAATATGGTTTCATCTACTGAATAATAATAATATAGTAATAATTAGGTAGAAATTACAAAAAATTCCTCGTGGCTCCAAACGCTTCGATCCCTTACAATTCATATGCAATTAATTAGGAGAACAGACAAACATTACGGTTACCTGGATATGTTCCTCGAACATAGAGATGAATAACCAGTTCACGGGAACAATATTCAAGGTGTATTCATAATACGTTGATACACAGGATGGTGGTTCAGTATGATTTATATTCTATGAGAATTAAACCTCGAGGCATGAATGATTTGGAACATTTAGGTTATATATTGTCATGAGAGAGAGAGAGAGAGAGAGAGAGAGAGAGAGAGAGAGAGAGAGAGAGAGAGAGAGAGAGGTTGTTTTAACATCGTTAACGCATGGTTAATTAAATCGTGATAAAAAAACGCGATTTTAAACCATATTTTTCAAGTATAAAAGCCGAAAATTAAAACTGGTGTTTAAAGCATTAAACGTATTCGACAATAAAGAAATACCAAGAGCCAGGAATAATGTTCATAATTATGAGCAATCACAAAGTGGTACACAAAATTAAATTAAACATGCGCCCGCTTTCTACTCACAGACTCAAGCAAACCCGTAAAAAAAAAAAAACACACACACACACACACAAACAAAAAAACAAAAAACACTGAGCATCAGCATTTACCTTATCTATAAGCTAAACCTCGAAGCTCGTGTACAAGTTATCTTGACCAGAGAGACTAATACATAATAATTGGAGGTCAACTCGTAACAAAAATGATTTCCAACACAGCCTCAAAACGCGCGATGCTTTCACTCCTATATATTCATTTCGTTAACAACCAAACCGAAATATCTGGCCAAAATCTGATCGCAGCAATCTGCTTTTGCATGAATAAATTTCAACGCAATGATTTCGCTTCCGCCGAATATATTAAAAATCGCGGGACCGGGAGAGAGCGAATTCTCTCCAGGTCCTTTTCTACCAAGAGGCAAAAGTTTGACGGCAATTGCTACTTGAAAACCGATTGATATTCTGCATATATTTACTTTCCGACCAAACTTCTCCTATAAAGACTATTTCGGTTTCATTTTGGGGCTCAAGATTCGGAAACTGCTTTTGAATTACTTTCATTTCACTCTCACCTTTTTATCGATGAATGTGGTTGGTTACCTTCCCTGATTTTCAGGTTATTTTCTCTCAAGAACCATTTCTGTTGTACTTTTCATGAAAGGCGGGTTTCTTAACCACGAGCAAGAAACTATACCATAATCTTAACTAAATGGAACGCCAATCTTTTCTTCTATGTCTCATAATTATAACATTACATCTGGTTTCAAACTGGACTTTTGAAATCTTCGAAGAACAAAGGAGAGAACCACGCGAAAGTTACAGGAGAGAACAAATGCGCTTCTGTGTCGAGCTTCTCAGTTGCAGAGATCCTTTATCCCTGACACAGTTGGACTCTGGAACAGTCTCCCTGAGGATGCGCAACTGGAACTTCTAAAGTTCAAACGAAGATGCAATGCACTATTACCCTCAAACAATTCTCTTTGCATTTTGATAATATACTCACATTTTTATCTTTTTATTAATTTGTTAATTTATTTTTGCTTTTTTAAATAACAGATCTCTTTTTCCTATATTTCCTTTTTACCTTCGGTCGTTTCTTTAAAATGATCACCATAATTTTGGAAGCTTGAATTTCAAGGCCATGGTCCCTGTGGGCTTGTTCCATATGAATAGGGCTCTTCTTCTTCTTCGGAATAATAATAATAATAATAATAATAATAATAATAATAATAATAATAATAATAATGATGGTATCAGAACGGATAGGGTGATACGTGCAAATAGACCAGACGTGACGTTGATTGACAAAGTCAAGAAGAAAGTATCACTCATTGATGTCGCAATACCATGGGACACCAGAGTTGAAGAGAAAGAAAGGGAAAAAATGGATAAGTATCAAGATCTGAAAATAGAAAAAAGAAGAATATGGGATATGCCAGTGGAAATCGTACCCATAATCATAGGAGCACTAGGCACGATCCCAAGATCCCTGAAAAGGAATCTAGAAAAACTAGATGCTGAAGTAGCTCCAGGACTCATGCAGAAGAGTGTGATCCTAGAAACGGCGCACATAGTAAGAAAAGTGATGGACTCCTAAGGAGGCAGGATGCAACCTGGAACCCCACACTATAAATACCACCCAGTCGAATTGGAGGACTGTGATAGAGCAAAAAACAAAAAACAAAACAAAAAAACAGTACAGCTGAAAATTTTTTATAAATTGGTTTAGCCTTCTACGTAAATCTATGACAAGCCATTTTTTCTGACCAATATACTTAAGTATCTATTAAATTCCTCACTTGCAGTGATTAAAACCCTGAAAGGAAAAACCTCTGGAATCATCAATACAAAATCAATTTCATGGAAATATCATTAAAAATCAGGCGATGAAAAATTTTGTGGAACGAAATATTCCCAGAAGCTATGTCAACTTGAATCCGCTAATGAAGATTTCGTTTGGCTACTCTGTCATTTTTGAAGTTTAATCTCTTATAATGAAAAACACAGAGAATCCAGTTTTTAAAAGTTAAACTAATGCCGTATTCAACAAAAATCATCTCCATTAATTGGCTGCTCCCCCTATTGTATTATCATCATCAGGGAAAAAAAGGAAATGGAAAAACTCATTATTCCTCACTTTTCAAGAAAATAATTTTCCCTTCTGTTCGGAAATATCATTTTGATTCTAAATCTGAGCCTCTCCCTCTTTTCAATCTCTTGATATGAACCTGTATTCAGCTCTCCCCTTACTCAGTCCTTGCTTCTTCTCTTACATTATGCATTCCCCTCTTCACTCCCCGTCCCTCTCCCCTCTTTCTGTATCTCATTATTTACGTTTCTCCCTCTCGTCGCATCCCTTTGCCTCCAGTACGGTCGGAGAGCCGCTCCGTGGCACTGTGATTTTCGACCTTGTGACGGACGCTCGGCCTCGCCTCGCAGCGTTTTTTCCTCCTGCCTCTACCAAGAAATCGGCGATTTATCTTGAATAAAGAAGCTCCTCCTTGGTATGATTTACTCATGCAGCCGGAAGTGTTCATTCCTCCAGTCCGACAAAATAATAATTAGATCGGCATAAAACTCGCTGCGAATCGGTGACCGTTATTTTGACCGTTAAATCCCGGATTTAAATACAGAACGAACTCGGCATTTAAATTATGAAGGTTTGCTGATGACACGTGGTTTAGCTGCATTAATTGGAAAGTCTATCACGTCTTAATTAACTCATTAGCGAAGTGATATATTAAGCAATTCATATGAACTGGAATTGACGCTAAAGAGCCCTAAAAATGCCTTTCATTGCAAATTTATGGAAATTAAAGACCGAGATTTTAATTCAATTGCAATGCAGCCCGTATGCCTGTCAATAAAGTAAAGTGATACACTTGCAGAAAACATACACGTAGAATTTGTGCGTATGTTCGCACGTATATATGTACATACATATATATGTACGTATATATATCTCCATATACATATACATGCATGTATATGTATATATATATCTCCATATCGATACACACACACACCACACACACACACACATATATATATATATATATATATATATATATATACACACACACACACATATATATATATATATATATATATATACACACACACACATACAATTATATCCACACACAACACCCATATATATATATATATATATTACTATATATATATATTTACATTCAGGAACTTCCTTTAACGACTGAATCGTGGATGAAACCCAAAAAGAAAGCACTATACTACCAACTTCATACACTAAATTTCATCAGCAGCACATCAAGTCCAACTACACACAGATACACACACACACTTCACCATTCAACTCTTTCTCGCGAGCACTCTTTGAGCTTCCGGGATGAATAAGGACCTTCTTTTTCAACACCTCTTTCGATCCCATCCGTACATGGCTAATTCAGCTTTGCTCTCGCTCCTTGCACTTTCACATTATGCAAAATTTCACTTTAATTCAGCGTCCTCCGTTCACTCCAAATGACTAACACCTCATTTCACCAATTCGAACTTTTTAAACTAATTATCTAACGTATCTTCACATTTTCAATACACTTGATTCTTCTGACGGCACGTCGCTTTAGTAAAGTTTTTTTTTGCAATCGCTTTGCCTATCTATAAATACTATATATGGTACCAAATGACCTGCCAAGGTCAGTCAGTACCGCCTTGACCTCTCACTCAAAAGGGAAGCGAGGTTCGTTCCCGATGTGAGTCAGAAATTTATTTCTGTGAAGCACGTGCTCATGTTTTCATTATTTCCATATACTACACACGGGGCATATACTCCTATAAATATATATATATATATATATATATATATATATATATATGAATAATATAATATATATATATATATATATATATATATATATATATATATATATTATACATATATATATATATATATATATATATATATATATATATATTCTATGACTAGTAAAGCGTAAAACTTTCAGAAGTGAAAAGAAGACATGAAAATGAGTATTTTCAGTGTAGATGAACATCTACAATCAAGAAGTGAAATCTATACGACCGCTACGTAGACAAACATACGTATCTGTGCGCTTGCGAAGAAATAGATCCGTCTTGGAAAGGCGGCTGGGAAATCTCACCTGTGAGAACGTCGGAGACAATCCTCTCTCCGTTGCCTCTGACCCAGGAAGTGACGCTAACGTAGTCCCTGACGAAGGAGGGGACGTGACACTTGATGACTGCAGTGTTGCCACTGATGACAAATTCGTCGTAGACCTGTACTTCGTAATACTGTCGCACAACTGCAAAGAAAGGAAAAATCTTGTTAAATGGGATGCGATATTCTATTCTAAAAAAAAAAAAAAAAAAAAAAAAAAATTATGGGACTAAGTATGAATTTTTTTTTTATTTATAAAGTTCAAAGATCTAGGACCTACGAATCATTTACCACTATTAGAATAAGCAAGGTGAGCGTGGTACAAATGCACCTAAAGACAAGTAATAATTTCCAGTAATTAGTTACTGTTAACTCTATATATCTTCGTACAGAATAAAATTGTTAGCTATATGAATGTTTCAAGGTAAAGGAATCAGCTAAAAAGTGATACCAGTTTGTTCGTTAAGAAATGAAAAGAAAAAAAAAAATCTCGCATAATGATGCACGCTAGCTGAATTTTGTAAATGTTACGTTACCGACAATAAAAATATCAATAATCATATATTACTAAAAATCTTCAGACTTTCTTACGTTACGTACAACATAATGTTTCATTTACCCTGAAACGAAAATCGTAAAGAAACACGAATAACAGAGTATCTTAAAAATTACTGCAAGTATTAACATAGTTCCTCAGATAAAATTACGCAAATTAAAATACCAAAATATCAAAACTTACCATATGAATCACTGCCGTAAAATCAATGAAATACACAAGCGAACAGAATTCAAGAATTCTATTGATTCTACAGTATTCTGAATACAGTACAGAAAACGGTTTAAAAGCACCCGAAGCTTCTTTCATAAAAATGGTATTAAAATTGGAACATTGCTGAAGTAATTACAGGCATTACATTAGTGAAGACTTAGAGGAAGGGTTCCCTCCCCATAACAATTGCATCATTACTTCAAAAAGAGGCTATATCGAATTGGAAATGCTTTTTTTCAATATTAGAAAAAAATACTTCTGTTCTTTAGCATTATGAGAAGTATCCAATAACCTGCTATTCTGAACATAGTTCAATTTTTTTTTTATTAATTTTTTCATTTTTATTCAAGGGTAATCGGAGTTCACTTTGAATTATCGGGATTACCTCACAGAAAAAATGAGTTTTCTTTTCGACAATCTTTTGAAGGTGGCTTGAGAATACTCTTTCATTCAAAAGTCACTGAAGTCCAAATATTAATATCCTCCTTATGGAACACACGTTAAATAAATAACGAATAGATACGTGAAAAAAAAGGAAAAATATCATCGCAATTTTGAGCACTGAATCTATCCAGATGTGTTCAAAAGAGAAACCTACCAAATAGAAAATGAAGAGAAGAACTAAGATTTCCTCTCTAGAGATACCTTAATAATCTTTCTGTTACGTTTCTTTTTGCATAGTATTGTTACAAGCTTACAAGTAAACGAAGGGAGAAACAAAAAAAAATGCAAAGAGGCAAAGAAATAAAGCAATTCATAGAAGCAATTGGGTCCTTTCAAGGCAGATAATAATACGGTGAAAGAGACACCGATTCCTCACTACTTTAGAACCCAATTTAGGACGGTGGGGGACGAACGGAAAGCTCCTGCCATGATCGAAGTTACTATGGCAACGGAGGAGCTTTTTGGAAAAGCTCCAGATATTATAAGTAGTCAAGTTGCAAAAGATAATTCGCCCCTCCCTCTCTAACCCTTTTTCCCCTACCATAATTTTTCCCTTTCCTCCTCCTCCTCCTTCTCCTACTCCACCCCGTCCTCCTACTCCACTCCCTCTTCCTACCTAAGAAACCCCCTGGTGACCCCCAACCCCCGCCTTCCTACCGATGCTTGAGGGAAAAAAAGAAACAAAAGTGTGTTATCTTTCTTGTTTTATGAGAGCGGCAATCGTTAACCCTTGATATCTGTTCTGACTTTTCATTACGTGAGCCTGAATACACCCTTCTTCATTATGACCTGTTATCGTAGTTGCTATTATGACAAAAAGTATGATTCAATAGATCCATAAATCTCGGGTCTTGAGTCAAGTTGAATATTCACAGTAGGAGGAGAGAGCTTTTGAAGTATATGCATAACTGCAATTTGTCTACGTGAAATAATAATTTACGCATGCAGTATTTAAGACAAACAAAATGGCAAAAGCAATTCTAGGTGAAGAAATGTTCTCAGATAAGGGTGAGAAATGTTCTCAGATTACGAAAAATCAAATACAAATTAATGCTGCACAACGAGAAAGAAAAGAACCGAAATTGTACTTTCGGAATACTCCAAAATCGCAAAATATTTTCAATAACCCAGAATCTGCCATACCAAACTAATTATAGTCACTCGTCCATTGTTTACTGTTCTTGACCTTAAAATCACGCATTTGCCCATAACTATCATAAACACTCATAAGCAGTGTTTTATGTCCTAATTTTTTTTGTAACTGTCGGTGGGCCAATCGTTAAACCAACTTCCATCCTTTATGCTCAAAAACTCCTGACCCAGTTTTCAACAGGAGACTATCCCCACAACACAAAGACAATTTTTGTTTTCAATAATCCACTTTATTTTATACTATAATCAAATCAACAAATCACCCTTCACCGTAGTGTTCAATCAATATGAATAGATAAAAAAAACTTATTGTAAAACCTTTCAGATTCAGAGCTAACGCGAACACTCAGGGACATAAACCCGTTAATTAGCACGAAATGCATCGCATAAACATGCAAAAGAACTGCTTTCATATCATCAAGGGACATCATCATGTTCAAAATTAAGCTAATTAAGTCCAATCACAATTTTGTTGCACATTCAAACGTATAAAATACTTTTCATAAGCGGTGATGATGATGATGATGATGATGATGATGATAATGATGATGATCTCGGTGGGCGAAACTCATGGAAGCAATCTGGGACAGGTATTGAAATGATGATCAACAGTGAGTGGGCGGTTTTCAAATTAGTGCTCTGCGTTATCCTCAATCACGTTCCCCGTGTAGTATGGGGGTATCATGATGCGTATGCATGCACACATAATGTCACCATACGCATCTATCAATGCAGCGTATGCATACATATAGCCAAGTATCTCCTCACACACGTTATGTAACATTTGTCGACGGTAACCTATTTGCAGCTATCATCTCATCGAAGATCTTCTGGGATGAGAGAGAGAGAGAGAGAGAGAGAGAGAGAGAGAGAGAGAGAGAGAGAGAGAGAGAGAGAGCTTCATCTGACAAGCTTTCAATAACATCCAAATTGCTCACTCAACGATTTCAATTTCAACTAAACACAACAAATGAGATGATCACTATAAACGAAATGGATTTTATGACTCTGAAAGCACAGCAATATTACAGGTCAATTAGACTCCTGCTGAAAGTGAGTGAAGTTATTTAGACTCTTAAACTGTAGCTTTATTTCTATAATTATCACACCTTCATTATATAAAAAATACATTAACACTGTAACATACCCCTAGACACTTACTTCTAGTTTTATTATCATTAACAATGGTGAAAAAATCCACTTTTGATTTATGTAAATATATCTTCAAATATATACATACAACGAGATCTTTAGAGAATCTACTCGATCCTTGAAGAATCGACCAGCTCTCGAAGGCTTTCGTTTTATACATATTTCTAAATATATATTTACTTTTACATCAATGCAGACTCTTTAATAATAATAATAATAATAATAATAATAATAATAATAATAATAATAATAATAATAATAATAATTTTTAATTATAATAATAGTCTACGCACTTGCACTTCAAGATAGGCGCCGTCCCGTCAATCACAATCGTCTCGCAAATGTCCCAGGACGATGTTCCCACCCAGAACACGCAAAGTGACAACGACCATCTTTAAAAGATCTCTTCCCAAAGCACAGGAGGGCTGGCTCCTGCCTTCATCGACCCCGGGTACACAAGGCAAGGCCGCGCATTCTCTCTCTCTCCGTGCATACAATAACAAGCTAATATGAAAAGAGATTTTCTTTCAAGACAAACAAGAACTCGGGCGCACTCAATTCCACGAACCGCCTCGGCATCTCTTACGGTCCCTTTGTTCGCTACTTCCATTTGGTCACTACGAGTGGCTCTTGGGGGACGGTAATGAAGGTTCTAGGGTCAAGGCTTTGTTGCCGTTTTATAGAACATTTGCCTCACAAGTTGCTGCTGGGAAACATACGTACCGTGAGAGAGAGAGAGAGAGAGTTTTTCTCTGATGAAATGAGTCGGACGATGATGAAAACCAGCGAAACAGCACGTAACCCCAGGAAGTAAAATGAAAACAGGAATGGTTACGGCATAAATACGGGAAAACTTAGCAAACATATATAACAAAAATTACCCAGAAAATTTATTCGTTGGCTGACTAGAACGAATACATATGAATGCATACAAAAACGAATGAGTCTACCCTAAGCAGTCGCTCTAAAAAAAAAAAAAAAAAAAAAAAAGATGAAATAACAGACGACCTTTCATTTCCCGCAGCCGAACAGGCGGAAAATGCGGAACAAAAAGCCGAGTCCTTTTAACCACTCATTAAAGAACACCGGCCTCAACCTTTGTGACGAAGGGAATCACAAGTGAAATACTAAAATCATTCAGGTAACAAGGGGAGAGAAAACTTTCCTTAATCCATTTAAAATAGACGCCATCTGCGTAACGGAAATTGGACAGTATCGAGAAAATGATCGCGATTAGCATAATCTATAGGCAATTCGTTTAAACATTGCTGATAATGGAAAAGTAGTACTTATTATTAATATTATTATTCAGAGGAATCCTATTCGTGTGGAACAAGACCAGAAGGGCCACTGACTTGAAATTCAAGCTTCCAAAGAACATGGGGTTCGTTAAAAAGAATTAATAGGAGGTAAAGAGAAATACAGAAAGAAGAGGTCTCGTTTATTAAAAAGGGAAAGATGAATTAACAAATTAATAAAGATAAGAATGTAAGTGAATGATTAAAATGCAAGAAGAACTATGTTAGGATAGTATTGCATATCATCTTCGTTGGACATAAAACAAATGAAAAAAATCACCGAAAAACTTCAATCTAACAAGCATGGTAAATATTCATAAACATCAAACATCGCAATGTATCCGAATGCAAGCGAAAAATCCATCAAAGTCTACAAAACTCTTTGATCTTCACCTGATTAGGCATAAAAAACATCCAAACCAAACACCCCACCTTCCCCCCCCCCCGGGGCCCCCATTTCGGGAGGATTTCCTCCTTTTCATTTCTTCTTCCCCTACAAGCTTCATCTACATCAGCCGGCCAATAGCGTCACTATGAAAAATAAATTACCCTGAAATACATTTGTCCTAAAAAAAAAAAAAAATAAAAAATAAAAAAAAATAAAATCGGCCCCAACTTCCAGATCAAACACCTAAACATTTTTAACGCCAAGTTAAAAGTTTCTGGCGTGTTTTATTTACTGCTTCGAACATTTCACACTTTGCTAGAAAACTCAACACAATGTTTGGAAAAGTTTAAGTGCTTAAGAAGTTCTTGAAGCCGAAGCCGTCCGCCTATCTCTTGGGCTCTGTAGGGGAACTGACTACTGGATATTCAAAGACCGAAGACTAATAGAGAGAGAGAGAGAGAGAGAGAGAGAGAGAGAGAGAGAGAGAGAGAGAGAGAGAAGGTGTTCAAAGTAAGGAAACAACTGTAACCAACTGTGATTCTTTACTCTTGTCTTATCACGCGAGAGAAAGTTACATGGATTAGGACGTCTCAAAGACTTAAAAGTCCAATCAAGGAGACACCATGTGCTCACTTATCTCAAGGAGCAGGTTTTGCAATTCATTCACAGTGTTCTAATGATCTTGTCTAGCTTTCTCTTGAACTTTTCCACACTGCTGCTGCTTACAACTTCTGGTGGTAGTTTATCCCATGTGTCACATATCTTATATGTGAAGTTTCCACAATAGGATGTGCTGTATCTCTTCAGTTCTAGTTTCCATCCATTAATTCTTGTCTGGTTTTCGTTTAATGTTAAGAGGTTACTGTCTACTTTTGTTATACCTTTCAGTATTTTGACTGTCTCTTTTAGTTATCGTCTTTGGTAACCTATCTGCCTGATGGATGGAATTATCTTTGTGGCTCTTGCTTGTACCCATGCAAGTCTATTTATGTCCTTTCTTTGTGTTGGTGACCAAAACTATACTGCATATTCAAAATGTGGTCTAACTATTGATGTGTAGAGTTGCACCACTGTTTCCTTGTTTCTGCATTTGAACTGCCTCTTTATGTATCCCACTAGTTTCTGTGCCTTCTTTTCTGCTTTGATGCATTGTTTTGTGGATTTCAAGTCTTTGGTAATAATACCTCTGAGTTCCTCTTCCCAAGCAGAATGTAGTTTGCATGAGGGTTGTTTGTTCCTTTTGTAATTAATAGATAATTTCTTAAACTTTCCTTTGTATCTGGGTCTGCTGCATTTACACCTAGTTTGGTGTCATCTGCAAATTTGGCTATCCTGCTAGTTGAGAGAGAGAGAGAGAGAGAGAGAGAGAGAGAGAGAGAGAGAGAGAGAGAGAGAGAAGACGTTCAAGTTAAGGGGACAACTGCAATCAAACGTGATTCTTTACTCTTGGTCTTATGACGCTGAGAGAGAGAGAGAGAGAGAGAGAGAGAGAGAGAGAGAGAGTTTCTAACTTCTCCTATGTACAAGGGGAAACATTGTAAATATCATCAAACTTTGCATAACCTACAGGAAGTAGCAATTCCAGGAGGAAAGCACTTATCACTGATTTTATTTATAAGTCAATAAAAAGATTCTCTTCACCCCTAAAATATGGGTCTGAATCTGACAGTAAACTTCTACAGTGAAGAAAAGTGCTTCCTGTAGGCATCATCAAATCACAAGGGATGCTCCTCTCTCTCTCTCTCTCTTTCTCTCTCTCTCTCTTTGTGGAGGACGCATTTCACTAAGACTCATCATCAGATTTTCTCTAACCACCTTTCCTTCTTTGGTCTCACTGTACCCCTTTGTTATCCTTTCTCCATCCCACCCCCCTCCCTTTCACTTTTCCCCACTCTCTCTCTCTCTCTTCCCCCACTTCCCCTTCCTTTGTGAGCATATACACGTGTCCGTGTGTTCGTTTGTTTATTTGTTTGTTTGTACGTTTCTGCCTTTCATGCCTCAGGATTCTGAGCCCCGTTTTCCCTCCCCGTCTCATGTTTACATTGGATGTTTAATCGTGGCCACAGAACTACACATACACATGTATTTCTGAACATGTTTTCTTTTTAGGCCCGACGATTGTCATTTTAGTCCACGTTGGAGAGAGAGAGAGAGAGAGAGAGAGAGAGAGAGAGAGAGAGAGAGGAGAGTAGATGAAAGGGAGGGAAAAACCTGGACTTAGATATTGCCAGTGGGCCATTGCTATGCTGGTCAGTGTCCATTCAACCGGGTCCATGATCTGACAGCGAATATGCGGTCTTGTAAAAAGAGACTTTGCTCCGATAAAGAAGAATAAGACCGCGGAAATCGTGTCTTTTCTGGGGCACTAAACTTTCTGCTTGTCTTCTGTCAGCGATGAATAAGGGTTAATGGTCTTTTTTTAAAATGCAGCTTAATAAAAAATGAATAATTCTGCTACGAACGTTCAATGAAAAATATAAATAAACAAGGCATGATCCGACCTCCAGCTTATTCAGATTTTCCTCTCACGCATAAGTGGTAAAAATTACATTCCTAACTTTTAAATCAAAACATGCTAAAATCTACGGCCAAACAGAACGTTGTTTCACAGACGAAAATTAAAATTAATACTAAGCTATATTTTATTAGAAATAATTTTTCTGTATTGTTTAACATGTACATTATTTATTTTTAACATTTCCATTCTAATAACTAAATCATAAATATCCTTTCCTAAAACTCCTGTATCTTTAACTCAATGCGAAACACCTTTTTCAGACCTTTTTAAGCTCTACCATAGAACTTCCCTACCCCACCACCACCCCAACAACAACAACAACACCAAAGTAGTTTGTAGGCTTACTCCCCGAGTAAACAAAAATGTCATACTGAACTACACTTAGGAACAACTATTTACTCCCATAAAACCACTGCGACTCAAAATTAGAACTAAACCCGAACTATGTCTTGAAGAAGTTCGTTAAGCATATTGGTTATTTATTGTAAATATTTTCAACTGATTCCATTGTTTGCACATATCTATGAAACGCCAGAGTGCCAGCGTGTGTAGGGGGTTCAACGCGATGCTGAAGAGCCTTCTCGCAAGTTACAAGGTAAAACCGTATGGGGCTTCATCAAAGGTCCAGAAACTACAAGTGCAAATGTTCCAGTGCCCGTTGTGTGTGTGTATATATATATATATATATATATATATATATATCTATATATATATATATATATATATATATATATATATATATATATATATATATATATATATAAGTATGTATGTATGTATAACTGACTCACGAAAATGTGATATATATTTATATCATATATATGTATATATATACCATATATATGTGTATATATATAATATATATATAATATATATATATATATATATATTTATATATGCATATATATGTATGTATAATGCGTACATGTGTAAAGGCACAAGCATAAATCACACATATTTAATCTACAGAAATGCATTACGAAAATACCGTTAAACACCGAAAACCGTTAGAACCCATAACATGGAAGATTAGGGAAAAGTCAAACTGAACACTTTCCGATTGAGAGAGATAATTATCTAAACGCATAAGAGGGGCACACTCACAAATCATTAACGTCTAAACGTCTGACTATCTGGCCACATAGGAGAGAGAGAGAGAGAGAGAGAGAGAGAGAGAGAGAGAGAGAGAGAGAGAGAGAGAGAGAGAGAGAGAGGCAGTTTAAGGAAAGACTGCCTTATTCGTAATGGCTGTACTTCTTGCAGTTTCCATACCATTAAAGCCACCACAGATTTTTCCCTAGTGTTAATTAGTACCAACTTATTTGTTGGGCCTCAGGAAACCCACGAGAGAAGACTTTAACTATGAAATTGTTCGGTTTATTTCCTCTTTATAAATGACCTTTGTCAGCGTGGCGCCTGTTTACTGACTGAGCCATTTGGTTTAAGCTTACGAAGGGTATACTACAAATACAGACGACTACAAAATAAACAAAATCCAGCAAATGCAGATGATGAGACAGTCACACTGGAGTTAGGAGAGATCAGCATTAAGATATATATAAATCCAAAATTAAAATGGAAGAGATCAGTACCCGCCGATCTCACACTTGAAACTATTTCCTGTCGAGTTCTTAGGAAGAAGCCTCTTGCATATGCAAACATTCGGCACAACTTCACATTCAGAAATGGCCGACTGAATTCCAAGCATCGAAAAAGTCTCACATAACGGCCAACCGTTAAAGCATTAGACGTTACAACCAGCGTAAAAATTAACGGACGGATAGAAACGAGAAACAAAAAAGGAAATAGAAAGTTGTCTGGGAGAAAACAAGAAAACCTCGACAGATATTATGATGGATGAAACCGAAAGTTTTGCTAGCGAAAAATACTAAGCCGAACACATGTAAGTTTGGGGCATTATGCAGGTCCATTGCGAACAAGGGCTCTCGGGGACACCGACGAAACTACTTTAACTTCTCGGCATAATATGAAATACAACAGTATACGTATAATAATCAAATGATAATGATGGGTATACATACAAATACATAAATGTATACTTGAAGACACACAGCTTTATATATATATTATATATATATATATATATATTATATATATATATATATATATTTATATATTTGATATATTTTCAGTACATAGGCTTTCCTCCTATACATTTATGTTACCGTTTACATCATAGTTGTGGAAAACGGGCTATGGACTGATATGGGAAATAGTTGCGTCATTATTTCATTTTTTCTAGGTTGACTGAGGCTTGTATTGTTTGAACCTCATCTCACATTTCCTTTTCCCGAAAAAGGAGAAGGAAGAGAAAGGATGACAAGGAAATGGAACTTAGTAATATATCATCTTAGCATATTAGAGTTTCTTCAATATAGGCTTGAAAAATGAGAGAGAGAGAGAGAGAGAGAGAGAGAGAGAGAGAGAGAGAGAGAGAGAGGCGGCAAATACAGAGGGCTAAAAAAACTTGACTAATGGCTTAGAGTCAAATCTTAAAAAAAAATGTCGGTATCTAAGAATGCAACCACGGCTGAGGGATGCTATATAAGAGAGAGAGAGAGAGAGAGAAAGAGAGAAGAGTTGGGCGAGTGAGGGCGCAAGACACATTAGGATAAGGTAATGAGGGAGGGAGGGAGGGAGGGACTATCAGACTTGGGTAAAAGGAAAGGCGGAACTGTTACTTGAATTAATCCTCATTTCTTGGGAAAAAGTCCTGAGATTTCCTGTTGAGAAAGCTAATGCCAGTCTTGAGAGAGAGAGAGAGAGAGAGAGAGAGAGAGAGAGAGAGAGAGAGAGAGAGGCGGGCGATCCAGTTATTTTTTTTATTAGTATAAATAATGAATGATTTTATAAGCACATACTAAAAAATATCCATTAATCCAAAGACTGGACTACAATATAAAAACCTAAACAGGAAAATGTTAAAAAATATCCATAAATTCAAAGACTGGAATACAATATAAAAACCTATACAGGAAAATGTTTTGCAGTAGAAAGTCCTACGTCACACTATATCATGGGACATGAGCATGAAAACGGTGGCTTTCATCCCTGTGTTGTGCGCAAAGCGACGCTCAGCTACATCTACCAAAACAACAACAGTGCATTTACCAATTAACAAATACCGGAGAGGAGAATTAGACTCAGGTGACCTCTACAGTGACAGCGCGAAACGCTCTGAAATCTCTTTTCCACTCGGCAAATGGAAGCGAAGGGAAACACCAACGGAAAATATATATAAATCGAATTAAACGGGATTTCAAGCGGACGGAAAAATGGGCAGCGGGGAATTTCACGTAGCAGAAAGGTTAATTCAGTTTTCCAAAGGTGTCACGCGACACAACAATAGGGCGGCAAGAGCGCTTCAATAGCGCCGCTGCTGGTGCATTCTGTGCTGATGGCTGAGGCCTTCCTCGCATTTCGATATTCGATATGCACTCACTGACAGGCCTTCGTTATAATGAAAGGTTAAAAGTATATAATAATAATAATAATAATAATAATTAATAATACTAATAATAATAACAATAATAATAATAAATATATAATAATATATTAAAAAATGCTATTCCCAATGTGAATATGCTATACATACTGTCTTCTTCTATGCTTATATATATATAATAATATATATATATATATATATATATATATATACTATATATAAATATATATAAATATATATATATATACTATATATATATATATATATATATATATATATTATATATATATCTATATATATTATATACAAGGCAAGTTTGTATGTGAGAGAGAGAGAGAGAGAGAGAGAGAGAGAGAGAGAGAGAGAGAGAGAGAGAGAGAGTTGTTTGTTAAGCATTTCTACGCTAAATGAACATGCTGGTTCTGGCGTAGCAATTTCTCAATTTCCCTGTTTACTTTCCGCAACCACAACTAATGGTATATCAACAGCAGCCTTTGATATGATCAAATGAGAGACATGACTTAGAAGGGATAATAATCTGATGAGTCAAATGCACACCGAAGAGAGAGAGAGAGAGAGAGAGAGAGAGAGAGAGAGAGAGAGAGAGAGAGAGAGATTCACGTTTATGTTCATAAACAAAGGGATGAATTTCAATAATCATTAGTGATTAGTCGTTAACATTTGAATTAATCACAAATAAACATACATAGCAGATACAAGCGAACATACATACACACACATACATATATATATATATATAATATATACTATATATATATATATATATATATAATGTAATGTGCTAAAAAGAAGTGATATTTCCATCCTCACATAATACAAAAAAAAAAAAAAAAAAAAAAAAAAAAAAAACTTATCGACTCAGGCATGACTTGTAACTCTTCGTGGTAACGTAAACCCAACAGCGTTCTACAAAATGTGAGAACAGCATTACAATTTCAGACTCCGGCCTCTCCATCTTATATGTATCCAGGATTGGAATGTGACGTCGTGAGCTTTAAGATGAAAAGTGTATCGTGACGCAATACGATCCCCCGCACCTCCTTTCAAGTAAAACATTAATTCATCAAAGACTGCATCAAAGGCCGTTCTCTTTACTCTAAGGACCACTGCATATCAAGCCGACGACGTCAAAAGACTTTGGTAGACAGACGAGAGAGGGAATGCGGGGTTCCTTAGCTACGTGTTTCTTAATTATACAGCTCGGATTTCGTGTGCTATTCTTATAACCAACGTTCTTTCGGTATCTCTCCATGTGTTACTTTAAAGAAAATAAAACCAAACCAGAATCAGATAAGTGATGCACAGTGTCACGCATCATGGAAGAAGAAATTTTTGCATAAATTTTTAATCATCGAAAGTATCGGAAGGCTTTCTATTAGGAGTTCTCAAGATAGATTGGTAAAAATGGAGGAACGAAAATGTATGAATATTCAAAATATTACAGGTGAATGTTGCAACTCATGTAAGTGTATGAAACGGCTAGAAACATGTAAGACTCTTATCCAGGGTGTTGGATATGCTTGTGCAATTAGAGGCAAATATATATCTATATAATATATATAATATAATATATATATATATATATATATATATCATATATATATATACGTATATATATATATTATATAATATATATATACATATAATTTTGAGATTATGGAGTGGAAAAGATATATAAGATATAATATATATATTATATATACCTTATATACTAGATATTATTATTGACCTACTATAGATATATTATTATATATATTATATTCAACCTTTTCCTTTTCGCCATTCTCCAAATATCCCCCCAAAATCAAAATATATTGTTATATAACTATATAGTATATCTCTATATCTATATATTATATCATATTATATTTTTGTAGATTTATGGAGTGGTAAAAGGGTTGAAATATATTATATATATATATATATATAAAATATTTTATATATAGTAAAACAATCATATATATAGATATATATAATATATATTTGAGACCTATGGAGTGGAAAGGTTGAAAATTAATATAATATATAATATATATATACACACATATATATTTGTATATATATATATACATATATATTTGAGATTATGGAGTGGAAAATGTTGAATAATATATATACTATATAAAATATTATATATATATATATATATATATATATCTATATATATATATAAACATATATGTTTTGAGATTATGGAGTGGAAAGGTTGAATATACTATATATATATATATACACATCATATATATGTATATATATATATAATATATATATATATATATATATATATATGTATATATATATATATTCACCTTTTCCACTCCATAATCTCAAAATGGTTTTTCGGGATGAGGTTGCTGGCCCCATAACCTACTCCACAGCGACTGCAATCCCATCACGGTTAAGCTAGGTACTGGGGGCACCTCCCACGGATGTCAATACAGAAACCAGGGATGTTAGCGTAATGTATCCAAAGCTTCCTGCTTGGAATAAATACAGGACCACGGTAAACCCTAAATATATATATATATATAATATATATATATAGTACGTATATATATATATTATATATACATATATATATATATATATATATGTATATTATAGTATATATATATATATATATATATACATGAACAGATGTATAAATGAATAATATTGACATTAACTCTAATTGGTTCTTCAACTGTCTTCTTAATCTATCACCACGTTCGCTTTTTGCAGAGTTCTAACTTGTAGAAGGAGCCAAGGATTACGTGCTTTAACTTCACTCGTGCGTTTTAATGAATGCGCGTATTAGATTTTTCTGGCAGTTGGAAAGATATTCTTGAAATGGATAACAGAAAGAGGGAATGATTAAGGAATTCGCTGAGCAATTTACCAAATATATATTCAGAGGGTGAGAGCCACTTTTTACAGATACAAAAATCTTCTCATAACTCACGCACACAAATCTGCATGAAAGGAGAAATACTGAAATTACCATCTCTTCTATGGCAATGAGTAAACCGAGCGTATAAAAGGAGAGCGTGAACTCATAAACTAAGCTTGTTTGCCGGCGCTGAAAATAAAAATAAAGTTGACGAAAAAAAATAAGGTTTCCATTTTAATTTCATGAGGCGTGAACGAAACGAAAAGAAAAAGTGTGAAAAAGTAGTCGTGGAAAGAGAAAGGGGTGGGGGAGGCTACTCGGAGGGCTGGGCAGGGGTTTGGAGGTCCACAGGGGCCAAATTTTAAGGGGGCGAAGGCGGGCGTCAAGACGAGGCTGGGACATAAAGGGACGGATATATTAAAATGAGGGAACTCCTCCCTGCTATGTAGGGCACAGCATACCTCGACGCATAGGGGTAATATCGTCGCCAACATATGCTAAGAGAAGTCCACGACCAGTGATGTTTTTTGAAGAGAGAGAGAGAGAGAGAGAGAGAGAGAGAGAGAGACATTTGAAGTCTAATTACTATTCATTAAGAAAGTGCAATCGTCTAAATGTTGCAAAATTACCAAAGAAAAAGCTGTAACATCACAGAGAGCAAAAACCTCGCCTTGCTATAAAAAAACAATTAAAATATTACACACATAAGAAATATATCTGTAAAAAGATAACTTATGAAAATAAGGAACACTACGGAACAAATTACCCTGAGAGTAGATGAAGAGATTAAGGAAATTACATAAAATTGGATGAGGGCAAATGAAGATAAGAAGAGAGAGGAATAATTCAGTGATGACTTTAATCAAAGGTAATGGGATGGGAAGAGTAAAGGGAAAAGTAAGGCTCGTACTCTTAATTAAAAAAAGGTAGCAATGACCTCACCTATCTCATGATAGACACCAATTCAATATCGCATAGCAGCTACTAATAGACAATTATATAAATGTTATCAATGAAAATATTCTATTATATGAAAATGAAATTTTCCGTTTTGACGAAATGTCCTGCAAGTCTTCGAATTATAGTTTGTACCGTATTTAATAGATAATTCTCTAATGATCACAGTTCAAATAGATAATGATCCAATGATCACACTATTAGTAGATAATTATCTAAATGTTATCCATGAATGTATTCGATTACATAGATATGAAAATTTTCCGTTGTAATGTAATTTCCCGCAAGCCTTCAAACTATATACTGTTCTGTATTCACGACACCACAATGCGAACATCGGAAATAATCATTGGCGTCACAGAATAAACTGCTGATGTTTGGAGGACAAACAATTTAGGAAAACGCGCAGAACCACCAATGTTGAAGAGAAGGAAACACCAACGCAGGTAAAACATCTGAAGCAGAAAACGCGGAAAGATAATAGGTGCGGCTCTCCCGGAAAAGAAAAGGAAGCCGTTGTTGCTGTGAAATGAAAAGAAGAAGAAGAAGAAGAAGAAGAAGAGGAAGAAGAAGAAAATATTGCTGTGGAAGCGTTAAAAACCCCGCTGATGTATCCAGGCAGAAAGCATGAGAGGGAAGAAAGACAATCGCAGCGCACAGTCAGAGAGACAAGGGGATGCTGGGAAGGAAGTAACCGAGGTAGAAGATGGTCGAAGAGCGAGAGTTGGTGCGGAAGAGGCTGTTGGTGTAGAAAACGCGGGAACTGTTGACGCGGAAGGAGATGTATATAACGGCGGCAATGGCTCTTAAGCAGCTCAGAAAGTTTCTTCCTCTAACTTTATCTCTCGCGTCGTTCGAAACACAACGCAGAGAAATACCAGGAAACGGAATATGATTCCCGTTGTTATGCCATCCCAACTTTCGCTGGAAGTATAATAATACAGCCGTCATATGACAAACATTTTTTTTTATATTAAATAATGCATCGGCGCAATCGAGTTTTCTGTACAGCGTATAATGCTGTGTAAAACTCTCAGCCAAGGTGGTGGTGGCCTGTGTTGTTGGCATCTATAGCAGTGTCAGACACACGAGCATGGCTAACTTCAACTTTAAATAAAATAAAAACTACTGAGGCTAGAGGGCTGCAATTTGGTATGTTTGATGATCGGAGGCAGGATGATCAACATTCCAATTTGCAGTCCTCTAGCCTCAGGAGTTTTTAAGATCTGAGGGCGGACAGAAAACTAAAAACTAAGAAAAACGCTTCAGAATTACCACTTAATCCCACAGACCCTGATTCATAAGCTCCAAATAAAATGAAAGTGAGACACCACACGGCGAGAACGAAAAAAAAGAAGAACAAAAGCGATGCAAGACATAAACACAATTAACTCAATGGCCAAAGCAATACAAATCCTTAAAAAAAAAACGTTATTTAGCCGCAACCCCCACACACTAGAGAGAGAAAAAGTTACAAATAGCGACGGCGTTTTGAATGGCCTTAAAAGAGCATATACCTCGACACTTATTGCTCACATATGTGCTGGATAAAGGGGGAGTGAAAAAAAAAAGAGGCGCAGCATTTTTCTCCTGGAGGCTGGTGAAAAATGGTAACGTCCCGCTAAACCTATTGGAAGGAGCATAATTGCATGTCACAGTTTAAAACGGATTCTATATCACCTAATATGCTCACTCGGGGGGAAAGCTAATGTGCAGGTAGGTGGCGTCCTTTTACCAATGGCTCCCTCCAGAGATTTTATATCCCAGGGGATATTAATAAATATATATATATATATATATATATATATATATATATATATACATACAAACATACATACATATATATATATATATATATATATATATATATATACATACATACATACATATACATATATATATATACATATATATATATATATATATATATATATATATATATATATATATATATATATATATATATATATATATATATATATATATATATATATATATATTATTATGCATACTACATTTGCGAGTTGAACTGCACAACAAGAGTGAGTGATGCTATGAAAAGACTGCCAACCTAAGTATATTATTTTCCGATATTTATAATCTAATTATAATCGTTGGGGCCACTTGATCTATCTTGCAATAAAACAGAAATTCCGGTTCGTGTCGTGGGGAATCCAATTACTCTGCGTTCATAAACTAATTCTGAATTTTTTTCTTTATTAAATTCAAGTAGATTCCGGTATGTCATCTTTATGAATAAAAGAATAGGAGGCATACAAATTCAGAAATACCTCACAATCTTTTCCAACATTTATATGGTTTGCTGTATTTTCATTTCAGCACATTACTAAGTAATATTACAGACTGTAAATGAACTAAAGTACTATTTAGTAACTAGTAAGTAGAAGACCTCTCTATCATAAGACAACTCTCTAAAGACAAAAAGGGAAAGAGCGGAATGGAAGCACTAGGGGACAAATCGGGCAAAAGCCAACAGAAACTGTAAAGCGAAAATCACAATATCAAATAAAATTCCTGACCAAAAGATGAAAATAACCTTTCCGAAATAAGGATGAGATCAGACTCACATTCTTAAATCCGATAATAGACTTTCCAGAGTAGGGAAGAGATTAAACATACATTCTCGAAACCTATATACCTTTCAAAATAAGCAAGAGATCAAAATTACATTCTTAAAACCGACAATAACCTTTCCAGAATAAGGATGAGATTAATTATTCTTTCCAGAATAAGGACAGATTACACATACATTCTTAATACCGACCATAACCTTTCTAAAATAAGGATGAGATTAAGCTTACATTCTTAAACATTCCAAAGTAAAAGACGTGATTAAACATACAGTCTTCAAACCGATCAGAATTTCTACCGATGGCGACGGCAGCAGCTACAGTAATAAGTCACACACACGAAAAACAAACAAAGTTTTTTTTTGGAAAAAACCCCTGCAGTAATAAATGGGGAGAATCGCAACCTCAGGGACGAGGCCATAGACAAATGGCAGAAATAAGAATAAAGAGGACACATATATCATAGGAAACCTGCCACGATAAAAATAAAGGAAAGGTTTAAAAATGGAAGAGGTGTAATATGTTGTACGCGGCTGTCGTATAGAATAAAGTACTAAGGGAAAAGCGAGGGAGACTGACAGCTACGTCAAACCACACGGCGAGTGGTTGTAAAGGGTGAGTTATTTCAAAGGGTAAATAATAAAGTTTAATCTGGGGAGGAAGAGTGAGAGAGAAAAGGGACGGAGAAACAGAAAAAGTAAAAAAAAAAAATCATGAAGCAACGCTTTTGCGTAAAGAAAATAGAAATGCAAGAAAAATGTGAACACTCATCCAATGAACAAGGAGGAAGACGAAGGCAGGAGAGAGAGAGAGAGAGAGAGAGAGAGAGAGAGAGAGAGAGAGAGAGAGAGAAACAAAAATAATAATGAAGATGAATATTACTTTCAGGAGCAATGCAAAGAAAAAGGATAACTGCGGACAAAGATTAAAATCAGAAGCTGAGATAAAAGTGGGAGAAATTTTTAGGCATCCGTAAAGGGGAAGGAAGAAGGTGGTCATGAATGCGATATGCAAAGAAATGAAAGCCAGGGTTCTATGGAAAATATAAGTAGCGAGGAGAGAAAACTTGCACGAATGATGTAAGCTGGAAAATTAAAAAAGATGGACATTATTCACGCACTCATGCATTCAGATATTCATATAAATTACTTTAAATTTACACACCCATACTCTATTATATATATAATAATTATATTATATATATATATATATATATATATTATATATAGTAGTATATATATATATATAAAATATATATATATATATTATATATATAATATCTGTGCAAAAATCAGAACTGATACAGTGAATCTCCAATGCCGTGCATCCGTGAAGAGAAATTCTGCTTCCATAAAACGAAAACGAAAATAATAATGACTCATATTTTGCACTGGTTAATTTCATATCTGTATTGTGAGAGGAGAAAGGCGCAACTCAAAGCTGGCGTTAAGCCTCTTTTGCGAAGCTCAAGTTCTAGAGGATTAACCGAACGCCCAAAATGTGCCGCGACAAGTCCCCCTTTCTCTCTACACAAACAAAATGGTTTTGTGCGTAATCACACGCCCGCTGAGATTACAGGTTCGCACCCACAAGTTACAGTGTTCGCGTCTATGTACATAAAGACAGCAGGCTTAATCCGGGGATATACGAATGGATGAAGTTCAGTGATATCTACTACTGACAAACACGCAGACAATTACGAAAACGGCCGCAGGCGCGCGCGCAAAAACGCACCACAAGAGAAAAACAAAATTGGTTTCGTTGTTATAACAAGGAAGAACAGTTTTCCGGAGCTCCAGAGGCAGAGCCTCTAATAAATACCAATGGAAGTCTGCAATACGGAACTTTGCTACCAAATATGAATGAAGCCCCCGTGCAACTATAGGGAATATTGGAATGGAAAAAAAAAGAATAACAAATATCCCGCGAATGTGCATTTGCTATCAGCTCCCTCCCCTTCCAGAATTATGGAACAAATAGGGAAATAAAGTATGCATATATCAATGTATGAATAAATACAGGAGGTCTTTGAAAATTGCTTTCTGAAAGGCAATAACCGTATTTCATGGCCCCCTCCCATGTGGTCGCTCACATATATTTTTTTTTTTTTTTTGCTGATTTACTTCAAACGGGTAATGAGGAAAAAATGAGCAATATTTGAAAGTCATCCAAATCCAGTCTTTTTACAGTTCTGAAGCAGACGGGTAACGTGGGAAAAAAAAGAGCAATATATGAAAACCACCCAAATCCAGTCTTTTCTAATTCTGAAGTTATGGTTAATTTATGTATAGCTGTGCTGATGAGTGCTCTTGCTATATGAAATGGGCATTTTGCATATTAAGATAAAATGGAAAGGGTTGCTTCATTAACTATGCACCAAAAGCAAAAGTAGTCCCCCTGACTTAAAATGGCCTTCGTAACTGGGGGAAAAAAATGAACATTTTGAAAGACTGATTGTGATACCACGAGTCCACGACTAAATATGGGAGACTAAGGGATTGATACAGCAACCAAAAGAGACCTGGGCCATAAATTGGGGACAAAATACAAAAAATGAGACATATCCTCGGTAGGTTTAACAAATCGTTGGTACCCAGCAGGAAAAACAAAATCAGTATTAATCTCAAAAGACATCATCCATCAGCTGGCAAATTTCTTATGAACAGAAAAACAATGTGTACTCACACACGCACACATAATACTCACTGGATGAGTGTACACATTTCCCATACACCTCCATTTACCTGATTACATGCCCTCTCGATTCAATTCTTGTGACCTCTGACCCTTCAAACTCCAGCCCATCATTTATTTTTTTTAAACTTCGTCTTCGTTACGCGTAATCATAAGTTCGTATTCTTTACATACTCACCCTCGTCCAATACTTACTCATTTCCAACACTCCATCTCTCTTTCCATACATAGTTTGATCACTGTAACTATCTTGCACCCACTTTCATTATTTGAATTCCTTTTCTCGTTAAAAATCTAATTTTATTGTCGGTATTCATTGGGCTTCCTTCTTTAAGCCTCCAAATTTCACCCATGCATTGGCACAACTTTAATTCCAGAAGATCTGAATAGTTCGGTCTGCTCATCTTCTCTCTCTCTCTCTCTCTCTCTCTCTCTCTCTCCCCATGCTCAAAGCCGTTCATTATCCCTCATCCTTCCCTCGACTCTTTCATCATTGAAATTATCAGGTAAAGGAGATGAAGGGTGATTTCAATGTGATTTAGCGACTTGAAATATGAGAATTATCATGAGAATTCCACAAAGCGCGAGATCAATGTCTGATTATTTGGTGACCAGCAGGAAAGGAAAATTTTGGGACAATTGATGTGGTGTTATGTCACGGATCAAGATTTGAAGAGTATCTCGACGATAGTCAAGTGATTAACGTTTCCAGATTTCAAGTACTTCAACAATTGGATAAATATGATAGGTTGCTTTACAATTATTCTGCAGCAATACGTACAGGTGTATTAACAGCAAATTCCGATTCTGAGAACGGTTCACTACCACCAATAACCCTTGGGCAATATTTGTGAACATTTCCGTTTTTGCGCCCCTTATATTTTCATAATTCTTCACTTACCTTGGAGTGTTCTTTAGACTTAGTTAGTTCCCCCTTCCCCAGCACCCAGACTCCCCCTGCAACCACAGCTGACTCCCCCTTCCAAAGCCAGATATCGCATAACCAAACATCCGATCATTTACATATAGTAAGTCCGCAAATATATCAAAAGATGCATATATGAAAATGTTTCATATTTTCATCAATGTTTGATATGCTTATGCAATCTACGAATATCAGCCACGGGAAAGCTAAGTTACATTTTCCAGAACAGATGGCTGTCAAATGTAATCGACTGATAAGAGCCTTTCCCATTTAAAGAACAGATAGCTATCACTCTCTTTTCTCTCAGTGATTTGCAGTGAAATCGACTTAATATGATGCTCAAAGACAAAAGTGATAAAACTAATTGTTTATCAGTATCTAAGGATTCGCAGTACAACTATACATGAATAAGTACGAGTCAGTGTCGTGGGTGTGCGTGTACACGAATGCATCTGTACACGTGTGTTTGAGCGTCAAACGGAATAAGAGCTCGTGTTTTCCATTTTACGATCGACCTGTTTTTGCGTAAGTTATATAATCTGTTAATGAGAAACGAAAAAAAAACTGAAAAACACAGAAGGTGAAGAAATAACCACTTAAAAGGCACCCCGAGTAATAACGGATAGTTCACCTTTAAGTCAAATCATGAATAGCTCAAATTTCTAAGAGCGAAATAATGTTAAATTAGCAGATAACCCGTTGGAAACATTTCACCCATTTCAGGGGGAGAGCTAAAAGAAAAAAAAAATAGCCAGAAATAAAAATGAAAATAGAAAAAAAATAGTCATGAAGTCGCAATTAGAATTTCAGTGCATTATTTCATGCGCAATTGTAATAAAACCCAGATTCCACGATTTCGTTTTCCACAGGTACCGCTAAAGTATTCCAAGATTTTTTATATATATATATATTGCTGCTCAGTTTAATTTATGATGAACTGAGAATTTCATGACGCTAAATTTTGTGTTATCTTTTGGATTACGATTTGATTTTATATTTGCCGAGCCTGTCATCATTTCTAGTGCTGCGCTCACATTGACTGTAATTTACTTCTTCTTATATGACTGCACTGAGGGTTGATCTACATTATGGAAAAGGGTTTTGAAAAGGGCGCAGACCTTTCCATGGGAACCAAAGTCTTAGGAATGATTGAACAAACGAATTAATAGCCACCATACAAACCTAATGAGTAAATATACTTGGTCATGAATGTAACCGACAAATTAACCTTTAATTACAGAGGTCATATCGCACTTGGCTAGTTTTGCAGTATCTCATTTGTACAAAATTACTATAAAATGTGCAAGTTTCTTAGGCATTTGTTATTTTTTCACTAATCATCAAGCAGTGGTGGTTATGAGAAATGCATTTAGGTACTATATATACATAACACTCTATTAAAAATGAATGTAATCAAATAATATCTAAAAAATCATTAATGTGTTTAAGCGTGTGCATAACAGTGTAAAAATAGACGACCACTTGACCACTTGGCCTTTCTAGTTGAGGAGTCACTGAAAGACGATATGTTGCAGAAAGTCGTCCACTTGCCTTGCACAATTTAATAAACCTTCTCCATCACATCCGCATCGAATGTCATTGGCCTTTTAGGTTCTTTTAATTGCTTTCAACTGAGTTTAGGCTGCGGCCAAAACACGCTCCGAAATCCTCGGATTTAATCCGGATGGCTTCAGCTATTCCCTGCATGATAGGCAATTCTTCGGTCTACAATTGAGCCTGTGGTCCTCGGCTGGAAGCTGATCATAGAGCGACTAAGGTGCTTTTGGGCATCCTATCCCGACGACCTCGATGATGTTCGCACGAATTGCACAAGCAACTTTTAAAATGGTTACACCAGAATCCTATTACGAGCAAACTGATATTGCTTGGTTTTATCAGCAGCAAAACTGGGTGGCGGTTTTATACTGGTTTCTCTTCACAGTTTCTATTAACGCAGAGTTACTGAGAGAGAGAGAGAGAGAGAGAGAGAGAGAGAGAGAGAGAGAGAGAGAAGAGGCTCCAAAGTGGATAAATATTTCAACAAATATTGATTACCATGCAGGGTGCAATCAGGCTTTGGAAATGAAAGGGTCCGGAGTTTTTTTTTTTCTTTCATTCCTGCAGCAGCAAGAGCGTAGAGCATTGTGGTGTTTGCAGTCATTGGGGGATATTCTTAATATCCGCTGCGAGGCGGTTATCTCTCTCTCTCTCTCTCTCTCTCTCTCTCTCTCTCTCTCTCTCTCTCTCTCTCTCTCTTTTGGCGTTGGGGGAGTAGGGCGCTGTTTCTCCACGCACACCAGTTTACTTTCTGAAGGCCAGGGATTTTAGAGTTCTTACTGATTTTGCAAAACGATGAAATGCACTCAGACGACGTGAAAAGATGGGGGTGGGGGTGGTGGTAGGTTTCGTATGGGGAGGGGTGTTTGGCTACTTGCTTCAAGGGGGATGAGAGTGGGGGGGAGTGTTAGAGAAAGTTTTGGAAGGAAGAAGTTGATATGCACATTTGTATTCTTCTGGCGAAATCCTGCGATAATCCACTGTTAATTCCGAAACGCTCGAAATTCATGGCACTTTGAAAGGCCGCCCTGTTGCCCTGGAAATTAAGTAAAACAATAAAGGGAACTGCACAGGAAAAAATAAACGACGAGCGAAACGACGGAAAAAAGGACGCAATATATACTAAATAAAGCTGACACCATTTTGAGCGCTCTGATAAACTGAAAAGAAAATTTTGTTCGTTTTCCACAGCCCAATAGGATGAAATGGAAAATCCTTGTACACTGAGCAGTAAAAAGGTTTTATGGATGAATGAATCTAAGTGAGACGCACTTGGGAAAAACGGAAAGAAAATAAATAAAAGAGGAAAGAAAAGCGTGCATGTGTGATTGCCTGTTCGCAGCAGTGCAGGACTGTAGGCTTAAGCACTCTTCTCAGAATGTGTCGAAGGCTAATGGAAACTGACCTTGGATTGAAAATTTTCCATTCCATTGTCATTATTTACTCTAACATAACTGGATCCAGACTCCATAACTGGTAAAAAAGCAATCTTAATGAAGCAATCATAATGCAGAAGATTTATTTCTTTAACGGGTATTTCACTCACCTCTCTCGCCATAGCAAGAATACATTTTGCTATTAGTATATGTCTAGTGTAGCGGTTACGCAAATTTCCCTCTTTAAGAATCGTGGAAGCACATTCTGCCTT
>NC_087212.1:30581243-30611243 GCF_015104395.2 Macrobrachium nipponense
TTTCCTTCTGTAATGTGAAACTTCCTCCTGCCATGAAAGAAATTCACTGAAGGGGACGGACACTCAGGCATCAAGTATCAATTAGCATTTAGTGTCGAACTTTTTTTTTCTCTCTCTCTCGAAGAGTTATTGTTTTCCATTACCTCGGGACAATTCATAACCAGGGCGCTGCGTTCCCGTGAAAACAAGGCTCCAAATGACCAAGTACTGTGGATGCTTCTTGAATGGGCGAGATAATCTTTTATAGCAGGGCAGTTGCATCTTGGGGTTGTTCCCTCGTACGTTTGGGGTCTCATTCCTCTCGTCATTTCTCTCTTGCTGAGACTGATTCGGGAAGTTTGAGAGTCTCAAGCCTTTCTAGAGAGAGAGAGAGAGAGAGAGAGAGAGAGAGAGAGAGAGAGAGAGAGAGAGAGAGAGAGCATTTAGATCAGAAGGAAAAGTACTAACATAACGTGCATATTGTTTGCTAATAACAATTATGAGAGGCTTGTTAAACCACCAAACATAACCTAACACTGTTTCAAAATCATTTCAATTTGTAAATCCCTTCTTACATATAAATCGGATACTTTACAACGCACTGCAGAGAAAGATAAATAAAGCTACTTAAAGAACGCAAACTTTTACGAGTGAACAAACAACAGTTCATAAAAGCATCGATAAAAGATGCACTTTGTAAATCCACTATTAGTAAGCCCGCTACCTATCTACACAACCAAGAGAATGTGGCTATTACCAATGCGTCAGAAGTATTAAAAAATGATGCAATCTGAAAAACCACGTAGGCAGGAAGGAAACTGCCACTTTCATGTTAAATAGATATATTATCGAGAACTTGGAAGAATACGTGAATACATCAGCACTCAAAAGCGATTTCTAATTATCAATGTCATAAGAATCAACAGCATATCGAGTCAATGTATGGCTTCCAGTGTTGCAAGAACAAAAGGTTTCATCGACTAAACTCGGCTGAATACAAAAACGGACCAAGAAAAATACGTATAGTACATTGCCCTTGGCAAAATACAATTTTCATCGTACACACATCCAAAACAAATCATAAGATTTTACTTCAAAAATAATATTAGTTACCAATAATGCAATTTCACATATTCCGACGAGGCTAGTTATCAACATATTGTAGACACCGACATTCATTACAAACTCCGGGTGCATAAATGCCATCTGAAACCGCTCGTGTACTTAATGGCTAAACTTTACCATAATTCAGCATGATAAACGAGCTCAAGGAACAGTCGTTATCTTCCCATATGATAAGAGTTCACAGGACCGCACATGTCATCATTACTGCTGCCTGCTTCATGGTATGAAATAAGCCTACTAGATCGAGGATCAAGGGCTCTGCAGATTCTACTAAGCTTGTTGGGCGCCAGAAAGTAACAGTAAATTATTCCCATTCTAAAGACATTGAAAAGGCGAGAAAAAGGTCATGAAAAATTGGGTTGGAAACAGCATCCGGAAAATTGCTGTTTATACTAATATCTCTGATCCAATGGAAAAAAAAATCAAGTATATATTAGTTTAACCAGACCACTAAGCTGATTAACAGCTCTCCTAGGGCTGGCCCGAAGGATCAGATTTTCACGAGGCTAGGAACCAATTGGTTACTTAGAAATAGCAATAGCCGACTGATTGATTTGTGGAATTTAGGCCTTCAAGCCATGCACGACGGTACTTTCAGCTATTCGGGGCTCATGACAGTAAAATGAGGAATTTGCGTTCAAAAAAATAACAGAGATGGAGTTACAGATCCAAAAGAGCATGCTGGAATGGAGGTAAAATTAAGGGCTAAAAAGTTGTTGCAGCAAGGAGATGGAAGGACGCTCTACCCACCCTTTAGTAATGCCTACAGTGTACCACGCGAGGGACACAAAATTAGACAGGGAAGAAAGGTTAGGTCGACTGAGCCCTCCAGAATGATGGCTACGTTTAAACAAGTTTGCTGTCCTGCTGTCTGACTAACTTCATCTCATTACTTGTCGCAATTCAATGCTTCCTGAATGTTAATGAGTAAGTAAAGATAAAGATGTTTGTTTGTCTTGGCTTCAAGCTATAAATGGAAATAGTTACCAATATAATATATGGAATGAATTTTTCATTTAATTGTACTAGCTACCTACATATATATGTTACATAAAAGGGGGATTTGCTATGATTAATAATATATTTTAAATACAGTTGTAATATATAATGTGATATGCTATGACGTTTCTTAGAATGTGGAGAATCATCATTTAACTTCCCTGGAGACAGAGTGTTCGAGTGATGAGTTTAGGAATGCTGACATTTTTGAGGTGGTGTGATCAAAATTGCTGTCTTAGCAAATCAGTGCCTCGTCCTGTCGCTATGCACGGGCGGGTCATAGAGGTGACTTTGAAACTGATCTCAAGCAGTTTATGGGCGTGAACATTGAGTGTGAGTTCGTACTTAGGTGGGCGCTTTTCCCCCTACATATTATGAGAATGTAGGCTTATTATGAGGAATAGATCATCACAGAGGCGGCAGAGCCAGGATGGCTTCTGCAATGTGTCTTTATATTGTGATAGTGCAAAAGTGCTGAATGGGTAAGCCTTTTCTTTATTTTGGCCAAAGTGTGGCTGGATTGTATTTGAATATTTATTTCAGAGATGTTCTGTTTATATGATCTTTGATTATGCTTTTATGCTTACCGGAGTGTTCTCCTGTTTTCTAACAGGCGATTCTCGAATGTGGGGAATTGATCTGGAGAAGAGTGGAATTGTTCTGGAGAAATGGAATTGACTTAATTACTATGGTGTACTGACTGTGTTGACTTTGCCTAGTGCTATGGCTAAACTAATGTTGGTGTTTGATTAATTACCGAGGGTTATCTGAGATATTTGGGCTTTTGAGTTTAACATTTAATTTAATCTTTTTGTTAAGAAGCTGAGTTATTCAGCTAATACTTTGCTTTTAAATAAATGCATATTTTTGTAATTCGCGTATCTGATTTGGTGACCTTAGATAATGGGGGGGGGGGGGGAGGGGGGGGGGGGGGGGGGAGTTATATCGAGAGAGAGAGAGAGAGAGAGAGAGAGAGAGAGAGAGAGAGAGAGAGAATGTATTACCAGCTGCCTGCCGCTCTTGGTCCATCGCTACCTTTAAAAATATGATAACGAGATAATTGTCATCTCGTTATATACGAGTGTATATATATATATATATATATATATATATATATATATATATATATATATATATATTATATAAAAAGAAATGTAATATGTTTACTGTTAAATGGGTGGCATAACTAGCAGTAAATATAATAAATGGAAGGGATATTTATGGTAATTTGCACGAATTTACTTCTTTACTGCAAGGTATAAGCATGTTTGTTTTCGGCTCACTTCGCCTCAGCATTTTGACCACTGATTTTTATTATTTTGCTTTTTTAACTTACTGAGAGTAATTAAAACTATTCAGGTTTAAAATCGCACCTAAACAAGTTCCATAGCGTGCAAAATAACTTTACGCAGACTGATCATACAAATATATCGCAAAGCAAGTCCTTCACAGAGCATCACAAAAATATTCTAATTTTTCTCTTTAAAGTTTAACGTGCAATATCATTAAAATGTATATCAATAGAAAGGCAACTTACTGAAGTTTTTAATCGTGCAAACTAGATTTATATACCTATAATACTTTGTTATTGAGTGGGTACTTCAACTGGCAAGGTATAGACAAATTTGTTTCTGTTAAGTTCAACTCATTATTTTGACACTTTATTCATGTAATTTAGATATTTTTGAGCATACTACGGTATATTAAACCTACTAAGCTTTGAAATGACACCAAAAATGTACCCAAACGTAAATAATAACCTTACAGGAGAAAGATTTCTAATTTCTAAAACAGTCACTGAGAGCTGTTTGCAACACAGTCGCAGTATTACCCCCAAAATATACAAATTGCATTTCATATAGCATTAACTGATGGGTTTTTGTATGTGCTGCAATCCCGTGGTCTAAATAATTTCGTACGCCATAAAAGATACGGCCTTAAATATTAAGAAGAGCAAGAGCAGAGTATGTAAATGGGGATGACGTATTGATCTTGGGTCTTCAAGTCATGAAGAGGTTGCGAATCTATGGACGCTTCATGCGCGGAGGGTTCCTAGGTCCACGGTCTAGACCGTGCCTAAGTCCAACAGCTAACGAGAGGAGAGGAAGAATGACTCCTACGGCACTTTCCTCTCCTCTCAGGTCATGCCCTTTCTGGAGAGATGACGAAAAACTCGCATATTGTTGAACATCTGTCGAACGTTCAACCCCTCGGGAGCATTATTGTTTTATCGATCACAAGAGGCGATTTATGACGTACTGAAACACGAAAGCGGATTTCCTTCGCTGAAGAGGATTCGGAGAGAGGAGTCAAGATTACAGTCGTTCTCTGGTAAACAAAAATGATAGCTCTTCCTTTCTTCGTGCCCTTTTCCTGTTCAGTATGCGGAGGGAAGGCCATATCTGTTAGTTCAGTTTATTGTCTTTGACAGTGTAGCGAAAGTTATCAAGAGACCTAAAAATTTCCGATATCAGTCGAAGTTTAAGGCCTAAACATCATTTCTCTTTTCCCGGAAAAGAAAATACACAGTCAGTGGAACTACAATACTACCAACACTGAGAATCATTATTGTCCTTAAGCCGGGTTTCATACAGGTTCATATTTTAAAATCAAAGATGAGAGAGAGAGAGAGAGAGAGAGAGAGGTTGCCCTTAACGAAATTAAGCTAACGAATATACATAGTTTAAATAAAAAAAAGACCACAAAAAAATTTCCGTTATCGCTGGAAAAACTACCCTTACCGATGGACATAGTTATTAGCAACGTTGTCTTTACATCTCCCCCCCGAATTCCCATGACGCTTTCCTAAAAACAGGTGGGAATTACCATATAATGGATGGAAAGTGGAAAGACGGCAGAGAAGTAGAAAAACGCAAGGAAAGAGGAAGGAATCCTAATTTGGCTAAATTAAGGATTATAGAACACCATCCTCGGTTAAAATAGCATCCATTGTTTTCAACCTTCACTTTAAAAATATAAGGAAATAGTTACAATATAGCCTGCTCCCGTATAACGCACAGTTTATCTAAGGTCGTTATTAACAAAAATCGGAAAACAGTGTTCTCTCTCTCTCTCTCTCTCTCCACACGAAGTATTAGTTTAAACAAACCAAAATGTTTAACTCCTAACTATACATTTAACACAATATTTAGAACAAAACACCTCTACAGGAAAGTTTCTGTACAAAGTAGATATATATAGAACATTTTCTGTTCTATTCCAATGCACGGCTATTGTTCTACTTCCTTCTATTTCTATCGGTATCGAACAAGACACAGAGACCGTTCACAACGCATATGAAAGCAAAGTCATCTTGCCAGATATCCGCAACATCCAATTTTCCACCTTTAATATAAACACCGTGAAAAACTACATTGCATCCACAGAAGATCCCCCCCAAAAACCAGAGACACACGGACATACGCACACACAAAATCAGCACTTCTGGTCTCGTCTCTTATTGGTCCCCATTCGACCATTGTGTTCCCCTTCACAACCTTCCAACTTTTTTTTGTCTTTCTTTTTTTTGGACCGCTCCGTTTTCATGCTTTCTTTTTTTTCCCATCCCCCCTTCCCATTTCCTTCAGCGCCTTTCATATTTTTTTCTCCTCCTTTTCAATACAAGTTGCGGATGAAGATCTGCGATGTTGTCGTCCGATGAATTGATCTGGGGGTTTCTTCGGCCTTCCCGTGTAATGGTCGGCCTGTTCTCCCCTATTCTCGGTCAATGATGGATCAAACATGGCCATGGTGAATATCCAAAGAAAACAAAATTCGCCCTTGCAGAGGGTTTGGCGGGGGAGCCATAGAGATTAGGAAGTGAAGCAAAGGAACAAGAAGAACGGAAAAACAGGTAAGAAATAAAATGAGACCAGGAAGACCTGAAGGGGGTATAAACAAGGTCAAGAGACGTACGAATTCTGAGAAAGAATGAACGAAGGCAGTAGGATGAGGGTGGAATGGTCTTTAATAACAGGGTTATACCAGAGAATGATGTTTATCTTGTATTGTTTATGATTTTGGCTGCTTCATTTCCTTGCAAATTAAAGATTCTGTCAAGACGGAGCGACGGCATTCGTCGAAAAATATTAAGTACAAAAAGAGCGAAATTGGAGACATACTGTCTCAAGGTTCGATGAAACAGCATGGATGTCAACATTTCAGAACTGCTTTACTCTGTAAGTAACAAATCATAGTTCCAGCATCCCCCCGCCCCTTTTATTTTTTATCTTAAAATAATATGAAAAGCGGAGGAGAGAGCCGACTGAAGGAAGGATTCAGAAAGAGATTGTAAGTTGTTAAGATTAGCCTACCCCGTATATATGTATATGTATATATATACATATATTTATTTATATATAATTTACATATTAACATAAAATGTTGAGAATTTACATCTTCAAGAATACAAGGAGTGAAGTCTGCTTATTATTTTATTAGTGGAGCTGATGCTTTATATTTAATAATATTTTTTTTGTATAAAATTATGAATGAATTTATACGTCCCCTTTTTTCCAAATGTCCCCTTTTTCCCAAAAGGAGATTTCGTATTATCAAAGAGACTCCCTTTTTTCTGAGTGGAGGTAATATTTCAAGAAGGTTACGAATGGTCTGTTTCTCAAAGTAGAATGATAAAGTACATGGGTTCCTAGTTTCTATCAGTAGATAACTGGTCGGTGAGGATAATTCAGTTCTGCTCATCCAGTCAAATGTGATGTTATAAAGATAGTATCGTTAAGCCCCTAATTCTCACCAAGAGACAAAGGAAAATAGTTTGATAGCCACCATTTCTCTCTCCCTGTGCTCGGTAAATGATAAAATTTCTAAAAAGAAAAGAGAATAAGATGTTATTAGCCTAAAGAGCAAACAGTTTCTCCGAAGATGCAAGGTGTTACGAAGTAAAAGGTCATTGAAAGTTTCAAATCCAACTGAAGCGTAAAAAAGTAGGTAAAAACAATATCGCGCTCCTTTGAAACATTCAACCTTCAGGCAACTGCCGTTATTAAACTCGACTTCTTTGTGGCAGAGTGCATCAAAATTTCTATATAAAAAAAAAAAAACTTTCGTTGCACCGTGAAAGCAATACGAACTGTGATATGGTATAAGCTTTTGGGCATCGGAAACCAGTTAGGATGATATACAAATGCAATCTGAGGAACCAACAAAACCTTGAACAGAATCCTCAGAAATTTTTAAAAATGTCTGGATACCTTTGAGCACAAATTTTGCTTGTTCAAGTTCATTTCATGAGGTGTTCTATAATGACTCTCCAGTTTCCTTTGATGTATACTACCATTTTCTTCTAATCAAGTGTAATCTCGCATAGTTCCAGGGATTAATAGCAGCCTTATCAAAATAGCATTCCATCAGGAATATTCCATTTTCCGTCAGATAAAAAGGAAATCATTCCACTCCGTTCTTTTCTCCATCTCGTTCTGATTCTCCTTCAACAAATCCTCCCGTGTCAGGGGCGACGTGTTTGCCTTCGGGTTAAGATGCGGATGAATGGGAATATGATGTTGGGGGGGAGGGGGTTGGGGAATGGGGGTACCGGTAGAGTGTGCGTGCTGCCCCTTTCTGTTATAGGAGTGTCACCCTCCGACGATCGAAGTGGCATCACACGAAATCTCCTTTGGACGAATAAGCCCTTCCTCAATTTCATGGACTTTTCTTTATTGATTATCGATGCTCGACTGATTGCTCCGTCTCTACCTAAACTGCATTTTACCTTCAATGGGTATATGATGGTAATCCTACATCTCTCTCTCTCTCTCTCTCTCTCTCCTCTCTCTCTCTCTCTCTCGATATAGCGACGTCGTCTTCAGGAAGGAAATGAGAGGAATTGTAGCGCGCATCACCTTGCCATTATAATAAATTAAACCAAATGAACATTACTTTTCAATATTACTGCAATAAAGAGGTTAAAAGATATTTTAGAGAAAATTATAAACACATTAACCAATGAATAGATCAATCTCTAGTCGTAAAAATGCCTTTAATAAAAACGAGCTAAAACACTCAATATCAATAGCAATAATAAAAGAAGCATCAATCTAGGAAGAACATAAAATGTTGATAATTATTTTCAACTTAATATTACAAGCAAATGAGTAAACTAAAGGGTGTTTATTCCTGCCACATTAGACCGAGATGTTTCATAAACGAAAATGAATGACAAATAATGGCAAAGATAAAACTAATTCGCGTTTAAGCATATGGTGTGCCTACATTTTCAGTATCTCTCTATTTGAACTTAAACATTTTTTTTCCATAATCAAATCTACAAGCTTGGAAAAGCCAGGATAGAAATTCACATAGTCACTACATACATAAGTCTGAATTCATAAGTTTAAATTCACAGAGAGGCATGGGGTCTTATGCCTATATATAAACCACAATAAGAACAAGTAAAAAATGCACCGAAGTTTCTTCGGCGCAATCGAGTTTTCTGCACAGTGCATAATGCTGTATGAGCCATACCCCATGAAACATTTGGCCATCGTCCGGTGGTGGCCTGTCCTATAGCGCTGCCAGACGCACGATTATGGCTGACTTTAACCTTAAATAAGATAAAAACTACTGAGGCTAGAAGGACGCAATTTAGTATGTTTGATGATCAGTAGTTTTTAAGATGTGAGGGTGGACAGAAGAAGTGCGGACGCACAGACAAAGCCTTCACAATGGTTTACTTTTACAGACAACTACAAATTATGGCAAATCGATGCATCTTGTTATCTGAAAGATTACTTATGCAAAATTTTTTTTTTCTCAATTGAAAAAAACGCAAAAGGTGTCCAAGGGATAAGAATCCTTTCTCCTGGCTCATCTTACCATCGCGCCCCCCTCCCCTCCCCTCCAATCTCTGATCAATTCACTGAAATACGTATCCTTCAGTTACAGTCATTAGGAATTCAATCTCGCCATAGAAAAATGGGAGAGCTAATGATTCCCGTCGCTTTGAACAAAGGAAGAAGTGACTACAGCCACTGATTCATATGCTATTCATCGAGGTAATAATGATCATAATTAAACTTTTCCAACTTTCCAATTAATTAGGCTGGTAGGGGGCTAATTAATTTCCTGGTAATCAAGTAGCAGCGGTGTTGAACACCAGAGATGAGGCAAGGAGCGCTGTGCTTGGCTAACTACAAAATGAAGTCATTAATTACACTTGCTGAGATAATTGGCTTAATTAGTTGAGAAGGAAACCGGACATCGACACAATGAACAAGATGTGCAGAAAGACCAGAAAACGGCCACAGAAAATCTTGGTCACATTATATATAATTATATATAATTATAATATAATATATATATATATAAATAAAGATTATATATATATAATTAAAAATATATATATATATATACATAAGTGTGTGTGTGTGTAGAGAGAGAGAGAGAGAGAGAGAGAGAGAGAGAGAGAGAGAGTCACGATACACCGCTATATTGAGGTAAACCGGTGTGTTTGTCCCAGATAAGCTCTCCATCATGACACTGAATAGTTATCCTCATTTCCAGCGTCAGAGTTGACGCATATGGGATGCGGGGCTGGGGGTGGGGTGCGGGTGGCGATTAAGGGCCACCTAATGAATTAAACCAAACTCTCCCCCTCATAAAAAAAAAATTAAGTATTCTTAAATGCATTTTAACTCTTAAAAATGAATTAAAAAATGTTTAAGGAAGCGATAATGATTGTCATCAATCTTAATTAAAAGACAAAAAAAAAAAAAAAAAAAAAAAATTCCTTAAAAGAGGGAAGATTCCTCTTCGTCCAAGACTAAAAATTGACTCCAATTTCTACCACGTTACCTAATGGGATCCCTAATTTGGGAACTGTTTGTTTCGTTGTTTCTTTTTTGTACGCGAAAATAACCGAAGTTATCACGATGAACTTTTGCTTGCGTCCTTCACATCCAGATCAAACTTTTGGAAGCAAACTTTCTGCTCTTTTACCTTTCCGCCTAATGTAAGCATGGGTGTATTTCTTATGTTTTATGCTTGCTCTTAAAGTAACATTAATTATTCCCATAATTGTGCAAACGCCCAGCGACTTTGTATTTACAAGGAAAAGAAACATTTCATGCTGGCATGCTTATCTATCAATGTGTTCATTCACTAATATAATCCTGCCGCATTTATCATTACCAAATCGTAGAGCATAGGGCAAACGTATGCTAAGGAAAGTACATTGTTTTAATGGTAACACAAAAAGATTCTACAAGATGATTTATCAATTATCAGTATCTACTCTATCTCACCACTTAGTACGCTTCTGAGATGCTTATATGGCCGAAGATTACGCAGTAAACAATACGTGCTCGTTAATTTCAGAGATGGCAGTTCAATCAAAGGTAGGGAAATATTTACGTTTCAGAGAATGAGCAATTTTATCTCAAACAGGATTACTCTTGTTATGCAATGTTTCCGGAAATCTAAAATTGAATAAATTTAATTCTGATTTCACGTGACAAATAACGAAGATATAACTTTATGATAGACGTTTATACCAACAGTACAGTACTGAGAGAGAGAGAGAGAGAGAGAGAGAGAGAGAGGGGAGGGGGTGGGGGACAAAGCTTAAACGAAACAGGAGAAGATCAAATTAAGATCGCAAAAGCCGAGGAAAAGAGTCAACTCTAATCAAATACGCTGCTGGTCCCTGACTGGGGCAATTCTTTACGACTCAACAGCAATTAAAAAAAGGTTCTCCACTCAAGGTTATTTTTTTAGAAACCTCACGAAATGAACGCAAAGACCACCATAATTTCCTTTACCATAATTTTCATTACGGTTAGGTTTTCAAGTTTATTCTCAAAATGCATCTTCCTATTTTTTTTGTAGATGCTACTGCTCCCCATCCGAGTTCTCTGTCCTACGACAGTTTCTTTTTTTTTTTTTTCTCTCTCTCTCTTTTTTACCGAGTTCCGTTCTTCTGTTTTTTGCTGATATTACCCTTGGGTATTCTGTCTACGGCCCCAGTCGCAGCAAACTTAATACATATAATCCCTTGGTTCAGTAAAAACAAACGAACGATCCCAAATCGAAATTGAAAAAATAAAAGCATCGGACAATATTTTTCCTCGGCATTTATTTATATATACGTATACAATGCTACAACTTTTTTCTTTTATCTTTTTGTTTTTGTTTTTACCTTTGCCAATCACGAAGGAAAAAATCCCCCAATTTCACAAAACTCTTTGTAGAATATTTCTTTGTTATTCTTTTTACCTCCTCCACAACAAAAACGTTTATTCTAGCTTAAGCTTTAGCAACGAAAATTCTTGTATTTCCACCGCAGTTTACAAAATAGCATGCTTATGTTATACCTGTGTAAGATTCATACTTGTAAGCTAATTTAACATACAGGCAAAGGCACACACTTACATAAATACTTTATTCAAAATAATGGACTTAACGAAATACTGAAATATGAAGTTAAATATTTCACCAACAGGACAGGAACCAATAAAGTAATACACACACACACACACAGACAGACAGAGAGAGAGAGAGAGAGAGAGAGAGAGAGAGAGAGAGAGAGAGAGAGAGAGAGAGAATAGCTTGGATGTTCCACTCTCACTGTAAGTGAATATTAAAAATTTGGGAGTTTTGCGAAAGCAAGATTAAATGGAAAGAGAAGGTTATTTGTGAAAATGTTCACGGAGGAGGAGGAGGAGGAGGAGAAGGAGGAGGAGGAGGAGGAGGAGGCGGAGGCGGAAGAGGAGGAGCGTTGGAGAGGGAAATTGACTCTGTATCAAACTGGAGGAGAGCGCGAGGTGACACGAGACCTTCGAAGGATCGACGAATTCACGTCCAACGGAGCGAGAGAAACACTCGGGCGATCAAGCGATCTCCCTCTCTGATGTCCAAGGAGGGGTGATGGGAAACGTCTCCAAAGGAGTAGAAAGAGGTGCGGGGGTCAGGGAGGAGGAGGAAGGAGGAGGAGGAGGAGGAGGACATCCCTCGGGAGGCTGAGGCCATCTCCTACATCCTCCTTTTCCTCCTCCAGGAGCTCCTGACAAGGAGGCGGAAGCTGGGATTGAGAGTGGTGTCAAAGGCTCTCGCGTTCAGCCTTGGTCCAATAAAGATTCTATTTGCTTTAGTCGTCTGCAGGTGCAGTTAAAAAGAAAAAGGAATTGGGAGAGGGTCAGTAATCGTGCATCAGAGAGGTTGTTCACCTCAATGGTAGACAACTTTTTCTCGTTCGTTCCAGTAAAATTCAACGGGAATTTCAAGAGATGAAAACAGAGAATTTGTACGGCTTTGGCAAGAGCAAATATAGGTTATTTTCTCATACCAAAAGCTACAAGAAATACTTTTGATATTTTAAAAATTAAACACAAATCAAACACAAAAAAGGACGGGATAATGTCTTATGAAGGACCAGCGATAAGTTATAGTTGGCAATGTGTAAATTTCGGATTGTTTGGAACGATATCCCAAGTTTTGGAAGAAATAAAAATAACAGTCCCTGTATTCCGAGACAGTCCTCCTCGCCGAGTCGTTAACCCTATTTAACCAAGAAAAGACCCAAGGCTTTTAAAACTAAACCTAATATTGAATCGGCCTAATCTCAACATCGGTGTTTATCTAACAGTTACGGTGGCACTTGTTTCATCAAAGGTAAATACAAAACTTTATCGAAAGGTGATGAAATTAAGCGCTAAATAAGGTTAGCGTCACCAAACACGCTGTTGAAAGAGGATATGTATTTTTCCAGCCTCTAAAAAAAGTCTTTATAGAACACATAACTTTGTTAGGGAAAGGGAGAAGTAGTTGGCACTTTCCACAACTAACAGACGCTGCAAAGAGGTCGTTAATAACAAAGAAGAAGGTGCCAGAAATGACCGGTTGAACATTACTATTTGAAAGTCTTTCCCAACTGAATCTTCCTTAAATGACTTGCTAGCCAGACAAACGATCCTGTAATCGACCGAGATGCTCCTCCCACCGACACAACCATCGCGAGGGAAGACAGTGGGGCTTATTAAAATGAGGAATGCAAAGTCGGAATTTATTCTCCTTCACCAAACAATAATTAATTCCCAAACTTCTCCCAAGGAAGCAGCGCAGCAGTAGTCATTGCTGGAATATGTAATGAAACATAACTCTCGACGTAACAAGACTTCCATAACAAAATAGTCAGGGGAAAGAAGAGGAAAAAGTTTCGTGGCTCGAACTCGTTCTTTTGTTAACTCTGCAAATATTCATTTGGAGAGCTTGAGCCTCCCGGAATATGCTAATTGGAATACACGTCTAATTTAGTCTACAAAAATTAATTCAGTTCCGTGAAATGAAGACATAAGATTGGATGTGGGACGATAAATCAACATCAGCTAAGGTGCCTGGTGTCTGATGATTTACGATTTCATCCAAAACGTACAGATATAAACAGTAAACGCATACAAGTGTAAACTAACAAACGAATGACGGAAAATGAATGGCAGCTAAAAAGAACAATGAAATGAGTTGAAAGATATATACTATATATATATATATATATATTATATATATATATATATATATATATATACATGAATAATTATCACATCACCGTGATTCATATAAATTATTCAAGCTACAAATGTCCTTTAATATCTAATTCGCTCTACCTCGGAACTGATATATTTTCATAAATGTAAACCGAAGGGGAATTTTTTAGTTGATAATGATTTCGTCCTCTCGTGGGATCGAACCACCGTCCAGCGGACAAGGACGAAATCAAGACGACAGTGAAGTTATCGATTCGGCTAACAAGTGATATTATGTGTATGCATGTATATATACTATATATATACGTATATATATACATATGTATATATATATATATATATACATTATATATATATATATATATATATATATATATATATATATATATATATATATATATATATATATATATTATATAGACATATAGATAGCAGTAGGTAGACAGAATGACAACTTTTCCCCTAGTCTAGTGGTTAGAACGACCGATCTCCAGCGACAATACTTATGCCGACAGAAGCGGACTGGATTTATTAAGCACATTCCATACATCTGAAATGCAATCTTCCTCTTAAAAGTATAACTCTTCTTTAGAACCAGTAATGCGAAGCCTTGCAGCAAAGAGATGCTGGTACATCCACCCACACTTAAATTCGATTGTTCCCGGGCAATTAACGCCATTTCCCCATTGGGCAATCAAAGTGACATTAAGTCATTAATGTAGAGGGTCTTTTGATTGCCAAGTCTCCGCCAACAAAGAGCTGCATGCATAATGCAACTTGGACTTTGCTGGAGATGATTAACTTGGATCTATCGCTTTTATTTTAGATAATAATAATTGTTCTTTCTCAGTGATCAATCTCCAACGTAACTTTGACAGTATAGTAGGTGCAGAAAGGCGATGATTAAACAGTGAAGGGCTACAGACATTATTAGTTTAAAATTGCATCGTTATCGGATCAAGAATTTTCCCTCTAATATTCCAGGTTTCTTCTACCTCCAACATGTTATTTTTAGGTACATTCAGCTTAAGTTGTCTCCTCGTCAGAACCACTAACACTATCATCAATACTGGGATAAAGGAGGACAAAGCAAGGTGTGGTTATTCGCACGAAATCGTCTCTTATTTTGTAGGGTGTCTGTTTCCATTCGTAAGGTCACTACAGCACAGCACTGAATTAAAAACCAAACCACTTGCGAGTCAAAACTGGCCTCACTAGTCAAGCTATTACATAAATTATAACCACTTAAAAATAGTAAGGTCAGATTCAGCATTAAGTTGGAACAACGAAAAGCTTTTAATCCAAGCAGACCGGATTGTTATTTTCCACCGAAGATGATTCAGATTGTGCCAGAATATCTTTATTGAATGACTAAATATATTTTGTAGGTACGTATTTACTTTTTTCCGCAAAAAAATGCTAAAAAAAAATGCTATCTGTTGAACAAGATACTACTAAATCTAGTAGGCAAAGACCTGAATCAAAATAAGTTATTCAAGTATGATGAGAAACTGTTAATTGCTTAGAAGTTCTGTTACGATTACAAATGATAAATTATGAGTAAGTACTTGTAGGAAATTGAGCCCGATCCTCCTTTCCTTCAGAATGAATTAAGAATAAGTTAGTAAACATTAGCGGCAGTTTTAGAAGCTGAACAACTTCACCTTGGAGACGCCAGATAAAGGTCAAAAGTGAATGTAGGTATTCCCCTCGAGGGGAGGAGGGTGGTCCGATACCCCATTTTCATGAGTAAATGATTGCACAACTTAGAGTAACCGTCATGTTTAAAGCAAATATCAGACCTAAAGATTTGCGGTCGTTATTCTCTTCAGTTCAATGACCCGACAAAAACAAAAGCGTTGCGTTGATCTCGCACGTGATTGGAGAAAGATGACCGACTTCGTTCGTATCGCTATATAGTATTTCACCTTTGAATAATGCAACAAGCATACGTGGTTATAACTTTTATTTACCATTAATCTTCTTTATATCGGGAGTTGCCAGAACATTCTTTCCCGAAGACAAACGTCTCCGAGCGGAACACTTGCCAAGACAAACATAACAAAGTTCACTTTTTCGACACAGCAGGCAAACACTCGTCTCTTCGTACGATCCCAAAGTTAGCCGACACTTGGCTTTAGGCGGAAGCTGGCAGCACAGCAGGGTAAATAACAAGAAAACTAATCTTTATGCTACATCACGTAATGCCTGTGGCTTAAGAGGATTAAACTCGAACAAACATGTACGCAAGAAAAATAAACACAAATGCATAAAAATAACATGGGCCTTGAAGTCTAGTCGTTAGGATACTGGCCTCGTAGGAAGAATATTGATTCGTTTCCTTGGAAGGGAAGGATTGATTTGGGCACAATAAATAACTAAATAAATAAAAAAAAAGATTGTACCTCAAGTTAACCTATGTCACTTAGGCACTCGACAAGCTACTAGCTGAGAATAGAAGAGTGACACTCGGCCCGCTTCCCTCACTCTAAACTAAAAAGCGTGATATACATTTATATATATATATATATATATATATATATATATATATATATATATATATATATATATATAGTAAAAGGTCCACCCTTAGAAAATAAACATCGATTCTTTACGGTGGCTTATCGGGCATCAAGGTATGTTAGCCTAGAGACTCCAGTCTGTTATCCTACAAACTCACTCAATTCGCTCTCGTTGGAGAATATTTAAAAACGCATACTAAATTCTCAGTCTTTCACCAACGAGAAACACTGTAAATTTACGCTCCATACTGTGATATTTAGCCAGGCATTTCATTGATGAAAGTTTTATTTGGTTCGAATTTGTTTCAACAGAAAAAAAGTATAAGACGGAAAACTCTGGGGGAATATTTCCTTTGATGAAGATTCACTGCTGTTCGGATAATCATAAAAATTCTGGAGACGGTGACAGCAACTATCGTTTAAGGCAGCCTTTTAGTCTTCATAAATCTCAATGGGATTTTCCTCTTTAGATTTTCTCAGCTCTGATAAATATGGCTTAATCCTTTTTCATTAGTCGCTGGAATAGGACGGAAGAGTCGCCCAGAAAGAGACAAATGTTCAGCGGGGATGGAAGTGCGCTCTCTCTCTCTCTCTCTCTCTCTCTCTCTCTCTCTCTCTCTCTCTCTCTTCATCGTTGACTACAGAAAACTCGAAGATCATGATACCTATTTCATCAACTTGTCGGGTAAAATAGAATCGAGTTCTCAAAACATGGGTTTGAATCAGCGGCCGAGTCAATGCTATGAAAAAGTGACTTTCCTACCTATGAATAATAATTTTAGAAAGGATATAACTGAATGCATTTCGTTTATTTGCAAGAAAAAGTGATCTACTCCTAGAATTTCTCACACACTATAAACTGTTCCTCATTGGACGAGTGGTTTGCGTACTCGCCTATCAATCTGGAAGCCCGAGTTCGCTACCCGCTGCCGCAAATGCAGAACCAGAGGAATTTCTTTTTGGTGATTAGAAATTCATTTCTTGATATAATGTGGTTCGGATCCCACAGTAAGCTGTAGGTCCCGTTGATAAGTAACCAATTGGTTCCTAGCCACGGAAATAAAAATCTAATCCTTCGGGCCAACCCTTGGAAAGCTACAATTACAACGAAGACGAAAATCATAAGATATTTTTTGAAACGCACCTAATAAATAATAGACGAGGCTCAGCAACTTCAGAAAAATCCAGACAAGTTTTTAAAGACGAATTTATATTAGAATAAATGATCAGATCCCTCTGTAACAAGGGAAAACCCTAACAATGTACTGGAAGTAAAGTAAACAGGACTTATAAAAAGGCCATTAAAGGAATTTCCACGACTTAATTCACTCTTACTACAGTTTTTCCCAAACCTCTTCAATAAAACCTCTACTTGGCGAGAAACGTCTCCAAATCTTTGTAAAACAAGATGAGATACATTTGTAAATTTGAGAGACATTTTCAAATAACATAACAGACTCTCTCTCCTCCTATCTCCTTATAAGTAGTGTAGACGTCTCTGGGTGAGCAGCCCCGCCTCCACCACCACCACCACCTCCTCCTCCTCCTCCTCCTCCTCCTCCTCAATGCCGCAACTTCCTAGAATTCTTCCACTCAAAGTCTTACTTATAAAATCACCGGTTGATCATCTCATTTCTTGACGTCACTCCCGGTGTCACTCTTGCTGCCAACGACTCCGTCAACGTCACTGCCACTGCGCTCATCACATACACGGGGAACTGATGCACCATTTTTCTCACCACTCGGCCTGTCAGAATTAGTCCCCGGAAATGTATATATTCACCCAGCAGCCCCGCCAGGCCATCGGTGTCTTCTTCACGCGTATTTCTTACGACGCCGCAGAAAGCCAACAACGGTAAGTATAGACAACCTTATTTTTATTTCTTGCGTTCTTTCTGGTAGAAGACGAAGTGACTAGCACTCCTTTTATGTTGAGATACCTAAGACTTGACAATAAATAAATATACAAATATATATGTATGTATACATACACCATTATATATATATATATATATATATATATATATATATATATATATATATATACAAAGAAATGAAGTGCCTTCCGTGCTTTCGTGAACTTTATCTCACCTTGTCAGGTGACAAAACTGCTCAAGGTATGGAAGCTAACTTTGCATTCATCTTAGACCAAAAGTCAAGTTACTTTGTATGTATCAGATTCCAGGTAAGCTGTGTTTAAGACATCAGACAGCAAACGTTATTTTATTTAACCGGATGGAATCAGCACAACACATATATATATTTACATGCATATATATATATATATATATATATATATATAATATATATATATATATATATATATATATATATATATATATATAGTACACACGTACAGTCCGATGCACGAACCTCACCCAATTACCATAATGGTACAGCTATGCTCATAGGTTTCACCTGTCAATAACCGCGGTACACCCATTAGCTCCGTAAACCCAGCAATAGCACCGCCGCCATAAACCCAAAATAAACCCCAAGGAATCTTGGGGTCTCTTGATGGCGTTCCCTGAACCATCCTGACTGATTAGTGTTTGTGATGTTTCCCCCGGGATACCTCCGACCCATTGCAGCCTCTCAAACGACGGAGGCGCGCAAGATGAAGTGTGTTTACTGAGGACGACGATCCATCTAGACGGACAACCGACTTGAGGAGGAAGAGCTGCCGGTGGGGGCGAGGGGAGGGGTGGGGCGTGATGGGGGATGGGACCCACCCCGTCTGTGGGCACCTTATATGACACTCATCAAGGAGGGCTGTTAATCCGAGTGAACTACTCATCCAGGAGGATGAGGTGGTCTCATCCATTTGCCGCAGATGGTCAGCCACTATTCGGATGCTATATCGCTCGGTGCAAATCTGCTTAAAGAGACAAATCTCGTTCAACGAGGTTCAGAGAAAGAAAGCGATGCGGTTCGATCTCGCCAAAAAGGCAAAAAGAACAAACTACAACTCACCCAAGTCCATTTAATCAACCATCTCCAGCTCCCCTAATTACGAACTCAAATCTTTTATTTTGCGAATAAAAACCATCTTCTCAATTAGGAATGGTATAGATTTCCAAAAATGGCAATACCAGGATATTTCTGTCGAAATGCTTCACAAGACTCATGAATATGCAAATTGCAACATTCAACAATCTTCATCCGAAACTATCAAGTAAGATAATTGTCTTCTACCACGATAAAATAAACCGACATGAATTCATCATTTTCTAATCAGCGAATGAATGATAAGACGTTCCCAATTTCCACAACAATTTTACACACGCATGTATGAATATATATTTATATATATATCTATATATATATATATATATATATATATATATATATATATATATATATAGAGAGAGAGAGAGAGAGAGAGAGAGAGAGAGAGAGAGAGAGAGAGAGAGAGACGCAAACGCATTTTCATTACTCTATTATTCCAAGAGTAATACAGCATCGTATATTTTAACGTTTGGTTGATCTAGGTCCGCATCTATGCATGAATAAGTAAGTAAGGTATATGGACTGCGTATGTTCATATGCTCACTCAGGAATAAACAATCCGTAAGGAATGAAGTTGAAGAAACTTACTGCTTTCCTAAAAATATTGATCCAGGACTAAGGTTTTGAGACACTAACTCACTAATTGACCAACACAACGACATATGTCGAAGCGTAAATGACTGTGTACCTCAAACTTTTTGAGCCACCTCTGACCTGCTCCGTTAATCAACTCCCGCAACACAACAGTTTCCTGTTTGTAAATGATTCACCTGAACGTTCCTCAAGGCACACCAACTGAAAGGTAAGATTTCAGAGCAGCCTGTTAAATGACAATCAAGCGTAAACTTCCACGCATCTACATATGTAAAATGGAAATAATACATGGAAAAAATGTTTATCAATCTCATTTATCTTTTCTACTTCCCTATGAATGCACAGTCCTGGAAAAAAACTCCTATGTGACGTTACTCATTTGTACATGGCAGCAATGAATTTAAGCTATTTTTTAAGACTACCTAATTTCTTTAATATATCAGAAGAAAATAAAAAAAAATATTGGGCCATAAATTTTTTTAAATATCTAAATAACAAAACGACAAATAGCAAAAAAGAAAAAAAAAAGACTCCTAATCAAGGAAGTGCAAAGGAAATAAAACAAATACGAGACGACTTTACGAAAAATAACATAAAAATCCCAGTCATTTATAATAATCCGAAGAAGGCAAGTAAGAACTTCCTACTTTATTTTCCTCCTTTGAAGACCAAATCAAGGCTCATGTCAAGAGAAATAAGATTCTGTGAAAAAACTCACACTTCAAAGACGTGGAATAAGCCTTGGGTTGCCGCAGTTTTACAGTATATTCCGAATATCTCCGAAGACAGCACCACACCACTTCGGTAGAAACCTCTTGCTGAAAACAACGCCGTTATTTTAACTGCGCTTTTTCTTCTCGCGCTGAGAAGTCTTTCTTTTTGTGCTCCAATAAAAGTGGAATAGCTCTTATTACTCGCCTTTCGACTGAAGCTAATTTTTCTTCTAATTTCCAAAACACTGTAGGGAATCTACATAAAAACATGGACGTATTGTTAAAGACTCCCTTTGGAGATGTAATAGAAAATCTGCTTCGTAAATATTTAAAATTTTGAACTATGAATCAAGGACCTTGCCCTGAATCTTATAAGCTTTATAAGTAAATTTAATGGTTCAAGGAGCAATGTGGTTTTCATATAACTACTGATTCTTTAATGTTGAAATCTGAAAAGAAAGGACCACCGGAGAATTTAATAAACCAGCTAAATCCAAAGACAGAAAAAAAAGACATAAAAAGTCAGTAAAACTCCCTACGCTTAGTGTGTTAATCATAGAAAACGGAAAGAGCTTCCAAACAACAACTTTCTATAATCATTGCACAGCTATTTCAAGATGCTCAGCCCCTCATAGTGAAGGCGGTGGAACTACGACTGACACTTAACAACTTGACGACTTTATTCCAAACATTCCCGGGAGTAAGGCATATTCCCAGACCGACTACGGCTTATAGTAGTAGGCTAACTTTAGCCATTTATCTTGAGGTGTCGAATCTAACTGCTGACTTGTCTAAAAGTGGCAATAACTGGTTTAAGCCTGGGACTCCCAAGTGACCCAAAACTTTCCGCGCGAAGACGGCGATAGAAACCTCTCGGTGCTGACGTCATCTGAATAAGTCGCGTGACCACGAGTCAGTTAATCGACTGATGTATGGGTAGACTGATTAGCTCATCTATACTCTGTTTTTTTCCATCTGTCCACCCGCCTGTGGTGTTTGCGTACGGTAACACTGCGTCTTACTATGTGTAAGTTTTAGGTAAATAAAAGGATATCTGGGTGTATATTTGCAACTGAAAAGTGTTTTAATAATGTAATGTGTAATGTATGCGAATTACATCATTAATATTCGAAATAGGATATTGTTATTATTGTTGAATGTAAGCTGAATATAACTATCTAAAGCCCGGGAAGTAGTGTTACCATACGCAAACACCACAGGCGGGTGGGCAGATGGAAAAACCGCTTCAGAACAAATTTTTGAAGGGAACATTATATATTATGATATATATATATATATATATATATATATGTGTGTGTGTGTGTGTGTGTGTGTGTTTCTATATAAGTTTATACGTATATGTGTGTATATATATATATATTTATATATATATATATATATATATATATATGTGTGTGTGTGTGTCTATATAAGTTTATACGTATATGTAGTGTATATATATATATATATATATATATGTTTTATATATATATATATTATATATATATATACATATATATTGAGCAACCTATCCTATGTCCTTCAAAATCACCGAATATAACATCAATCAATACCGTTTCACAAAATGTCCAGATACTTATACGTAAAACACTAATTTGTGGATGTAAACCGATTTCAGAACGCAGCAAAAAGACTTCACCAAATAATTAGAAATGAAATAAAAAAAAGACAAAAAAGAAAAAAAAAGACGCAGAAGTCGAACCTAATGGTGAACGATATCAGGAAATACCTGAGAGAAAGAACAAGGAGAGGAAGTAAATTATCGACCGACGCCGAGGAGAAGCAATCCATAATTCCCGACCACTCTCGTCGTTCTGTCCAGATGCCAATAGGAATTTCAGGCTTCCTAAATCTTTCCAGTCTTCAAAAAAAAAAAAAAAAAAAAAAAAAATGTTGCGCAGGCGAAAAAAATAAGAGAGAAAGGATGAGGAAAAACGATGGATCCAGGAAAGCCAAGTTTTGTTGCAGTGTCAGAGTGCATTAGCAGCCACGGCAACTTACGATAGGGTGCGAGTTACTAAGAAAGATTAACAGTAGACAGAAATGTTCCAAACCACGATTACTGCAGGCATCTTCAACGAGAAATACAGCAAATATCAAGGATGTTTACAGGGAGGGAAGAAATAATAACAACGCAATATTCGAAGGCAAATTGCAGAGGAACTGATGGTCAGAAATATGCTAAGTGGTGAATGAATGAGGTCGACAGTAATCATACATAAATGCGACATTTAATTTTTATGAAATTTAACTTTAATGGCATCCTTTTCCAGCACAACCAAGGACAGACAGGAGAGTTGACACATTAAACGGCACTGAATCAAATGCAGCAAACGACATCTCAAGACTTGATATTTAGTGTATAATCACATACACACACAGGCTGACAGGCACAAAGGCATTAAAACTATAAAGCAACCTTTCGCGGAAACCCGGGAAAACCAAGACTTTAAAACTTCGAGGGAAGTAAAAGTAGGGGACAAAACTCAGTTAAAAGCACTGAACTAATGATGGGCGGAGGTAATGGTTTACCTAAAGCATATTTGCCCGGCAATCTCTATTACTTATTCATGCCTACCTCATTACAGCATCTTTTATCTGCATTTCGAATGGTTATCTCCATTAACATACAAACACAGGCACACACGCGCACACGCAGAGAGAGAGAGAGAGAGAGAGAGAGAGAGAGAGAGAGAGAGAGAGAGAGCAAATCTAAACGACAGGGTACGGCCATATTTTGTTAACTTTTGTCAAAGTTGAGACACTGAACCCACCCTATCACTACCAGCGGAAAAGTGACAATTTTATAAAAATATAGATTTAATACAGCCATTTCTCATGGACCACAGAAAATATTCGTGTGTACTGTATTCCAAGTAAGAAAGCGGTTGACGTTGTTTTCGAGAATTTTAGCAACTGACGAATTATGCGATTATGATCAGCACGGGGAAAATATCTGCATGGAAAAATAAAGAACATGTCTTTTTTTGTGTTCATGCTTATTACTGAAATACATTCATGAATATTTGCGATTTATTTTCCCTTTGGCAAGAAATTAACCCCGTTTCAAATGTAGATTTCATGTCTGGGGCCTTTTTCCTCTTCCTTCTACGGCAGGATAAATCAAAGACATTTCTTTGTCTTTATATCAAAGATACATTGTCGTCATTGCCTTTCTGGAGATACTATTTTGGATAGTGTTTCCTCATCTCTGAGGCTACTTGGGAAACCCGCCAGGTTACCATTTGCCATTCTGATTCGGTGGAAATCCTTTATATCTAGATTTATTTTAGTGGTCAAACTATTGATCTCTTTCGGTATGATTTGTTTCCGTGTCTCCAAATTTCATGCCTCTTTGAAGAGTCAGCTATATAGCTTCCTATAGGTTTAAGTTCAACTATTCTTATTTTAAATACTCTCTTTTGCGTTATATAATGGCATATTGCGTTGCCTGTCTCATCGACCTTTACCTAAAGAACCAATATTGCAATCTTATGTCTTGACAACCCTGGGTTGAAAGCATTAACAATAAAAATAACAATAATGTTGCTTATATTGTTCCATCTTTAACTTACGCTTCTAATTACCAAACTTAACACCCGGATATATTACAGTGCGCTGGGCCAATTAAAATATAAAACGGCCATCCATATTACTTGAAGACATAAAACGACCGTCCATATTACATGAAAATATACAACGATCATTCATATTAAATGAAGACATGAAGCGACCATCCATATTACATTAAAGCATAAAATGACCATTCATATTACATAAAGACATAAAACGACCGTCCATATTACATGAAGATATAAAACGACCATCCATATTACATGAAGATATAAAACGACCATCCATATTACGTGAAGATATAAAACGACCATCCATATTACATGAAGATATAAAACGACCATCCATATTACATGAAGATATAAAACGACCATCCATATTACATGAAGATATAAAACGACCATCCATATTACATGAAGATATAAAACGACCATCCATATTACATGAAGATATAAAACGACCATCCATATTACATGAAAATATAAAACGACCATCCATATTACATGAAAATATAAAACGACCATCCATATTACATGAAAATATAAAACGACCATCCATATTACAGTACAAGAATAAAAAAACAAACAAAATGAAAAGACATGTATCATTCCTGAAACTGACAAAAATAGCAGACACACACAACCCATTCACACACAAGCAGAGAGAGAGAGAGAGAGAGAGAGAGAGAGAGAGAGAGAGAGAGACTGGAGGTAGGATTGATCTCTTAACTCTCAAGTCTCCTTCTCTCACCACCAACGAGTCTCATCACCATCCTCATCACACACCTGCTTCTCACCACCGCCAACTCTTGCCGTATGCATAATCAATCATGCATTAGGCTGCCTGCTGTACATATTTGCCTTTGAAATTTGAGGCAAAGTTTTATGTATTCTTTTGTTAGCTACTCGTAAAGTCAGAGATTTCTCTCTCTCTCTCTCTCTCTCTCTCTCTCTCTCTCTCTCTCTCTCTCTCTCTCTCTCTCTCTCTCTCGGGGGTAGTGCAGGTAAGGAATAATTTATAAAAGAAGTGCTGATGAAATAATTTGCATGCCAGCTAGAGGTTTCATACATTTTCACGGCTTTTTTACTTTTTATTTTTTTTAAGGCTCTTCGTGTCTCCCTTTAATCTTACTCTCGCTTTCCATCAGTGCAGTGAATCTACAAGAGAGGAATGAAATCACTTCGCATGCAACCAAGTATTGTCTTCCTGGATCGTTATGTTTCTCACTTGGATTTAATGGGCTTCATATTTCATCGCTCACCGAACGCATAAGTAAAGAGTGGGGCAAGAAACTCCTACATGACTGTTGATGGCTGATTCAACTTAAAAAACGCACCTCTAACGGGAAACCGTTTGCATATGTTGAGAAGTTGCTTTGTTTTAGCCAGAGTATATTCTTTTATGTTACTTGGTCTACAAATGAATTTATGCATATTTATAAGTTTGTAAATAAAAACGTATTTTTTCTGTGTGATAAATGCCATGGTGGATGGTGTATAACTCACTTTAGAGACTAGGAAATTTATTCAGGAAAGGATAATGAAATGCCAAAAGTAAATATGTCACATCATGCAAAATATCTAATAAATGCCGAAGCACCGAAAAGAACATAGGAAGAATGAAATACATTAATAAAATGAAAATTTCAAACTTTGTTATGATTAATGAACACGAAAGTAATTTTCAGATGTGCACAAAATCTCTCTTAAAGGTTATTTTTTAAGAAAAGAGATATATCTATATAACATCTACCGCGCGTCATTTAGAACAACATTTATTACCAATTACTCTGCCCTGTTACGCACAGCTATATGAATTATGCAGCCTAGAAATATTCTCTTATGAAAGAGGGCCCTTTAAGACTTCGGGTAAAACTGAAAATTTACGAGAACCAGATCATTAATGTTCTCTGAATGTCACTTTCTACAGATATAATTACAGAAGCTACATAACTCCAGGTTACAATATGTAAAACTGAGTTGACTGAAACTGCATTTGATTTTTTAAAATGTCTGGAAAAAGAAGCAGCCAAGACAACCGTGATATTGTGAAAAAATCTTGTAGCTATATATCAACATCATTGGCAAAGTGGCAAATATGTGAAATATCTTCGCTGTATCATGATGCGATTACCTTAGGACGCAGTAAGTGTTCATGCATGAGCTATTTCTTCTTTCTATGTCTATTATTCAAAGGACGTTTAAATCTTAATCTCCTAAAAAAAAAATTGCTGATCTAATCGACTTCCTAAATCATTCTCCGACGGAGAGGATAATTAACGATGCATGGCAAAGCACTTTTCCTGTTTCATACAAAAACAAGCTCTGCAATAAAAATCATAGATTAATTTTGCATCAAAGGACTTTGTTGCAGAGAAAACAGTTATGAATAAAATTTCCTCCAACGCAGCAAACTTAATGTACGCTCTTTCTTTAAAACATGCTTTGATGTATTTATTTATACATATAAATACACATAGATATACATATATGAATTTGTATGAATACATATATGTATATATACAGTGTATATAAATACAATATAAATAGATAATGATAACTCTATATATATATATATGTTATAATATAATATATACCTCTCGTGATAGCTTGTGGGTAAGTGCGTCATATATGTCTTGAATTGGTTCCAGCTTCGAGCCCATGAGCCGAAGAATTTCATATAAAAAAAAAATTCCCCTTCGGTTAACATGTATAAAAATATATTAATTCCGAGGTAAGGCTAATTAGATATGAAAGAACAATTTTGTAATTTAATGCTTGTATATAAATCACAGTGGTGATAAAATTCACGCACACGCAGCAGCACACACACACACACACACACACACACATATATATATATATATATATATATATATATATATATATATATATATATATATATATATATATAGAGAGAGAGAGAGAGAGAGAGAGAGAGAGAGAGAGAATCTTAATCATACTTCTCTGCCCATGTATTACAATTTATATGCAAATGAAAACTTTAATAATAATAATAATAACAACAACACATCGAGGATTCCTTAACAAACGGCAACTCGAGACCAGAAGCGTTTATGTTAAAACTCCCACTTACTATGGTCATTTCGTCCCAATATTCTGGCATTGAAATATCAGGAGAGGCAGACTCATGAAACGTCTGTTTACAGAGCACAGCCCGAGTACCCATTAAGTCTGTTATGATGTGGGCAGACGGGATCTTCACTGTTTTCGCAAAAAGGCGAATGTTTTCACCGCAGCTTTCTGCATAAACAAGGAGCTGGCTCAGATGTTCACCGATATATTTACTTACCAGGTAGAGAGAGAGAGAGAGAGAGAGAGAGAGAGAGAGAGAAATTTGGCTCTCAAAGAAAAGGATTTATAATAAACAACAAGATATCAAATCAATAGCTTTACAATGACAGCATACATTGATTCTTTCTAGCGATCAAATCTTAGAAAAAATCTTTAGTCATTGCCTTTTAAAAATCATACCTTAATGGAAATATTCTCTCTCTCTCTCTCTCTCTCTCTCTCTCTCTCTCTCTCTCTCTCTCTCTATATATGTATATATATATATATATATATACATATATATGTATATATGTGTGTGTATGTATATGTATATGTTTGCATGCATACACATACACACATATCTATAGATATGTATGTATGTTTTTATGATGAAATTTGTGCATTATCATATATAAGTAGGGTAGCCAGACACATGCTTAGTTAAGTCTACAAAACAACTGGCCCCGCAGAAGGATGCACAGACGAAAACTATCAGGAAAGATGTCCATGGAAGTGTCCCGAGTAACCTCAGATACGGAAGAAGAAACTGGGGGAGGAAAGGAAAGAAACGCACATCACAAGTTTTTGTTTATCATCCAATTAAAGCTGTTTACTTTTCGAGCCCTGATTTCCTCTCGCTGATTAATGGATCTTTCAAATATTTTCATTTATTTCCGAACCCTTAGAAAATTAAAGCTGACGGACGAGATGCCATGGGCCGCGGCTCTTTTCTTTTTATCTATTCATATATTTTTGAATGGCGAATACCAACCGAGTGTTTAAGCTCTGGGCAAACTTCGGTAATAATTCCGCGAATAAACTTTACGGTACATCAATGTATCTATCACTTTCTCAGAAGAGAAGAGCTTGATGTTTGATGAGAGGCTAACTTTGATAAATATTGAAAAAAAAAGGATATGAAATGAAATACCATAAATAGCAGCGCAAACAGGCATTATAAAACGACAGTGAAAAGAATTTACGATAAACTCCTTCACCCGTAATCGACAAATAATAATAATAATAAAAAAAAACTCTAAATCAAACAAGTGATCATACAATTAACTTCTGCCTGCACCTCATTTTCTAAATAAACTGACTTTTATAAAACCCAGTCTCAAAATATAAATAGGCTAGTTATCCGGTTCTTTCTTGTGGCGTCTAGCGGAGCAGCAAAGAGCATAAAAATCTCGGCAAATACGTTGGCGGCGCAATTCCAATTTACATCCGCATGAGACGTTCTCTCCCGAAAATTTTGACCGCAATTAAGTCATGAAAAAGGTTCGTTTTAGCGTGGGTATAGTGGCGCTGGAGCCTCGAAACGCCTTGGTAATCAAGCAAGGGTCACGTGTCATGGCGAGCAGATAAGCGCAACCCTCAGTGACCTTACGGATGGCCTGGAGCTCTGGCTCGCCATCGACTTTCGTCTTTATGGCTCTCGGCCTCTGGGCGCCTCCGGGCCTAACGATTTTAATTTCCCGCCAACTCGTGCTGGGAACTTGGTAGATTGGTCGTGTTGTTGATGATGATGATGATGATGATGATGATGATGATGAGTAAGACGACGACGATGATGAGGATGGTGATGATAAGGCTACAGTGCTGATGAGGGGGAAAGCAGTATACTGGGTAATTAAAACCGGGCTGAAGGAACAGTTAAAAGGCAAACGCCGGCTTCTATTAGCGGGACAAAATGTCACAGCGGATAAATTTCACGGATATCAAAGGAGCGCTCCCAAGTCCTAATCAGCAATTCACCAAGATAGAGCGAAGCATAGCACCGGGTTTATTCATGAAGTCAAAGCCACTTACACCAATGACAAGCACGTTAATGTTACTTTTGGTAGTGTTGACGGAAATGAAAATAACATCCCCTTATGTGGCACTGATTCTGCTCTTGAAAGAATGATTAATGCAGGATAAAAATGTGGGTAAAAGGATGAGGACACAAAAATTGAAAAGGATATGAGGGTAAATGAGGATGCCATGTGTGCATTAAGTGTTGAGAGAGAGAGAGAGAGAGAGAGAGAGAGAGAGAGAGAGAGAGAGAGAGAGAGAATCTTTTTCCAAGTGACTAGTGAGAAAGAAAAAACACGAATTAACATCTGAATAGACCATAGAAAAGAGGCATTCACATCCAATGAAAAAAACCCTCATTAAATACAGCAGAGAAGTTTGTTGACGGGAGTGTTGAACTGTGAGGGGGGTTAAAGGGGGGGGGGGGGGGTTGTGGGGGGGGGGGGGGGGTTAGGGAAGAGGATAGTTCAATTTCACCCCCTTTTATTTTTCTATCTTTTAATGACTTTGACATCAAAGTTCATCTCAGCTTTACTACTCAAATTAAAAACACACAGATAAAAAGGATCTGTATCTAAAAAAGCGAAAGCCGAGGACACGGGCGAAGAGAGAGAGAGAGAGAGAGAGAGAGAGAGAGAGAGAGAGAGAGAGAGAGAGAGAGAGGCTGGCTCGTGGGGGTGGGGGAAGGGAAGTAATAGTGCAGATAACGAGGTGACTTCAAACATCAAAACTTCATCAAAGATCCTCGCACCAAGTAGGCTATTGGTTCTTACTATTCCCAACTCATTAAAATGGGAGAGAAAAGATTTTTGTGTGGGGCGAAAATAAAAATTCGGAAGAGAGAACCTGGGGGAAGACGATAAGAGAAGTGAGAGGTTAAGAT
>NC_087212.1:30616243-30653743 GCF_015104395.2 Macrobrachium nipponense
ACACGTATTAATATACACCTGAAACGTTGCGATACACAAACGGACAATACAAACACACCGAGGGGAATACAAGTTACCATCTTATTACGTCGGAAAAGGGCGGAAAAAAAAAAAAGAAATGAACAGAAGCGAAGCGGAGACTGATAAGAGTATGTATGACCAGAAGCGCGTCTTGGAAGAATGCTGAGACGGAGGGTGAAGCGACGGAATAAAAATCAGATCATTGGCCCAAGGAGTAACGCGATGTGACTGACGCGTCTGTGAAGAATCCCGCCAGGCTCCCCCCCGGGGTGTGTGAGAAAGGCACCACCGCCCGCCACGTCGCTTTCAGGAATTGGGTATCATTGCGTTATCCAGAAAATTTGAAACTCAAGTGCCTCTGTCAGTCACCGGGAAGATATTGTCTCGTCGCGATTTGCGGAGCTGATGCAGAATTCGGGGGCGAAAGAACTACACCTGTGAGGTCTTACTTTCTGTATTTGTTTGTAATTATATAAGCTCGTATTTTCGGGTTTGTGTCTCTTTGTTGCAGGAGCCAAAACTTCCTTTCTTCAGCTACCAGTACTTTGTTAGGACGAAGTTCTCCCGATTTCAGTGAACGTCACAACCGAAGAAATATTTTCTCATGAAACGCCCATAACAATTCAACTGAGCAATATTGACGTACGTTGATAAAAGTCTTCTATCGTTGAATACGAGGTTCATTTTAGTTTAGTAATTTTTACAAAACACAAACATATGTATGTATGTATGCATACATACATACACATATAATAGTATATATATGAATGAATGAGAGAAAATACTTTAAAAAGAAACCTGAAGTACTGAAATACGAAAAAATTCAGAACCTATGTCTGTCATCACAAAAGCCAAATAATAGGGTCAAGAATGGTATAATACCAATATAAAAATCAAACAAGTGCAAAAAAAAGTCAAGAGAAAAAAAATTCGAATGATCGGTGACCACAAGAGTAAAAACAGCCACGATTCTCAGTTGACTTAAAATTTCATTCGAAATTTCCCATTAAATAAAACTGAGGTGATGAGTAACTGGCTCCCTGGCAATCCATCAGTGCTGATGGTATTTACAGAGTCCTCATCGTTAAATGACCTCGGATGCAATTAACGAGTTCCGGAAACTTCCTTAACTTTCTACATTTCCATCATTTAATCGGAAGGAAAATAAAGATTGAGCAGTTGAGGTAACCCTGACCATATGATTGTGGTTAATGAGAGAGAGAGAGAGAGAGAGGAGAGAGAGAGAGAGAGAGAGAGAGAGAGAGAGAGAGGGTAGGCCTGCCGTTATGATTCTAGACACTATCAGAGAGAGAGAGGAGAGAGAGAGAGAGAGAGAGAGAGATAGAGAGAGAGAGAAAGGAAATCTGGTTATATGATTCTAGACAACAACACAGAGAGAGAGAGAGAGAGAGAGAGAGAGAGAGAGAGAGGGGGGGGGGGGGTGGAGGGTAAACATGACGACGTGATTCTAGGCAACACCAGAGAGAGTTACAAGGAGTTACAAGGATTAGGATGTCTCAAAGACTTGTTTGCCCATCCAAGGAAACATCATGTGCTCACTTATCTCAAGGAACAGGTTTGTTTACAACTTCTGGTGGAAGTTTATCCCATGTGTCAAATATCTTGTATGTAAAGAAGTTCCACAATGGGATGTGTTGTATCTCTTCAGTTATAGTTTCCATCCATTATTTCTTCTCTGGTTTCCGTTTAACGTAAATAGGTTACTGTCTACTTTAGTTATGCCTTCCAGTATTTTGAATGTTTCTATTAGACAGAGAGAGTGAGAGGTAAGACTGACGATATGATTCTAGACAACACCAGAGAGAGAGAGAGAGAGAGAGAGAGAGAGAGAGAGCTCAATTTAATAATAAACTTTCACATTCCTGTGGTGCCAACTCGGCATTTTTTCCAGAGGAGGGCGTCAGTTGTTGACAAGTATTAAGGACGATCCGGGAATATCCAAATAGTGGAAATATGTTCTAGATGATTCAAAATAAGGAAAACAGATATTAACTGCCGGTAGTACGCTCGCGCGTGTAAATACAAACATATTTATATACATGTATGAATGAAAAAAAATATATAATATATATCAACATGTGTACTGTTTTCATTTCGTTAGCAACTATTTGAAAATTCAGATACAAAAGCTTGTGTGAAAAATATTAAACATATCTGAGAAACAACAGAAACAGGTAATATCGCCTAAAATAGATTCTAACAGCAAACTTCTCCTTGGAGCCTGTACACCAAACCATTACAAAATCGATTATGCCTCCTCTTAATATTACGAACTATTTTGGACTATTTTCAAAACTGGCAATGACGAGCACTCAGCCAGCATACACAAAACTCATCATGAATTACAGCAATAACTAGACCTGTGATAAAAAATATACCTAGGTTCAGGCACCTAGCACCATATACACAGAAGCTTTGGGAATTTCCCTACTTTTTGTTTACCCTTACTCTAAATTTGTCGTTCTATTAGTGGCAAGTCCGTCTCTACCTTCGGGCTAATGTCCATTCTTTTTTCTTTTCCATTCCTATTGTTCACATCGGGTCTGTACAAGATGAAGACTGCCTGTTCCATTGGTCCTCGCTTGATAACGATTATTAACGACTCTCTCTTTCCGCATCTTTCATAACATGCAGAATATAAACAACCACGAGGCCTAGGGTGGACCCCACAAATATATTTTCCCTTGCAGCTGGGTACTGAACAAATGTGAACATTTTTTAACGACTATGGAGTAAGCCTGACAATACAAATGGATATATATATATATATATATATATATATATATATATATATATATATATATATATACATTTAGCTAGTCAAAAAGATAGACAGGACAAGGCCAAACAAATGAGTCTTTAATATTTAAAACTTTAAAGCCTTCAATGTTTCAAACTTTAAAGTGGATGAACAGTCTGTTTACTTGAAATAAGTAAAGGGTTTTGTGTGTGTGCTTGTGTGAGAGAGAGAGAGAGAGAGAGAGAAAGAGAGAGAGAGAGTATAAAGAATAAGGGTAAGGAAAAATCCAAGGGGATAGCATAGCGGGACAGGCTCTCCCATTAGCTGGTCCTGGAGCGACCTTTGTTTTGGTGACAGCGTCGGCGACGTTCCCTCAGCCCCTCGCAGCCAACTTCCTTGTTTACTTTACGTTTGATATTCTCTACACGAAGGAACAAAACACTTTTTCCACTTTCAACCTTGGGTGCACCGTTTTAAAGGGGTGTCTTCCATTATCAGTGCCCTCTCCCTCTTTCTTCGTTCAATCATCTAACTTTTTTTTTCTTTATGATCATTACGTTCTTCCTTTCCTCGCCATATTTTATCCTTGGAACTTTTCCATGCGAGTTTATGCGCCCGCCCTTCCGTCTGATCTCAAAGATACTGCACTTCTGGAGCTTACTGATTGCCAGCTATTAATCGACTAATAACTCAGGGAAAACTCTTTCCAGTTATAAAGGTCTACAAGTACTTTAAATCACTCATACAACTCTCTATTAAACATATGCATGAAACTCGAAGTAAAATAAATGTTTACGATTTAATGTTCAATACATTTCAGGCACTCAAAAATGCGCGATTTAGGATTAAATCAAAGGAACCACTTAAGTTCAAAACGGGGGTGCTTCAAAATTAAAATGCACACTATTTCCAGTGATTAAAAAAAAGTCCCCGCTGTAAATCTCTAGTTCAAAATTAAATGCATTCACTCCATCTAACATCACACTAGTTTCAGCAACTAGAAATGATGTAATTACAATTTCCTGTGATTTGACAATAATTACTAATGTTAAATTAGCAAGAAACAGACCGAAGGAGTTCAGTGCATGACGAATTCACGAAACTATATCAATAGTTTAGATTATTCAACACTATAGAAATATGAGTAACAAAAAAAAAAAAAAATCTGTTATTTAGCTTTTACCATACCTATCATTCTGCGAACGAGAGAAAAACTACCCTTTATCTAGTACAATTAAAACTCATGCGCCAATCCAATTTTTTCTTTACTTTTTTTTGTTTGTTTTTTGTTTTTAACACAATTTTAAAACTGTTCAAGAAAGCGATTTGATGCCACGCTGCCTTGTCTCTTCAGAACTTTGGATTCCCCATCGAGGCAAATTCAGCTCGTGACCGATATTCCAACTTGCTTGCTGTCACCAGCTTGTTCTCTCTTCTCTCTCTCTCTCTCTCTCTCTCTTCTCTCTCTCTCTCTCTTTCCTTTCACTTCAACCGATTCTTCTATTTTTTTCATTTCTTATCTTACACCCCATTTTTTGACAATTCTTTTATCTTACATGTCTCTCTCTCTCTCTCTCTTTTTTTTACTCTCTCTTTCGGCAAAAATTCCATCGTGTCACCTTCCCCCTCCTTTTTTCTCTTGTTACTTCCCTCCTCGCACAATTCCCTTTGCGTAAAAATAGCTCTCTGTACTTGCATTCTTTGGCGATGGAAAACCTGTGATTTTTTTCCCAATACACATATTTCATCTCAATTTCACACAGGGTTTGAATTTCTTCTCGCCTTAAACAATAAACAATCTTTTCCTCGTCCACCTTTCTCACTTAACAGGGCCAACAATTTACAATTGCCGTATGTAATATGAAAAAAAAGAGAGAAATTCATGAAAACATTTAAGATGATCAAAGACCAAAGTTGAGGGGTATGCTAACGATAAATAATGATAAATGACATATTCATCGTTACTCTGTTACTCTAGCTGTCTTGATATGGTGTGCAACACCTTGATTTAAATAGGAAATTATAATAAGGACATGCTTGAGAAAACATTTGCCTTTTCCCAAAATATTAATATTATTCCTGTCACTCTGTTTCGTCTGCATTATTTACGTTGCAATCTGGTTTGGTTGAAACTACAAATAAATATATGAATAAATAAATATATAAATAAATAAATAAACAAAAGATAAATAAATAAAAATTTGAAAAAATGCGCAACCGAGTTCTCTGTACAGCATATAATGCTGTATGAGCTGATGAGCTATGAGCAGATCACTATTAGGCCACGGCCTAATAGTGATCTGCCCTATAGTGCTGCCAGACGCACAATCATGGCTAACTTTAACCTTAAATAAAGTAAGAATTACTAAGGCTATGGGGCTGCAATTTGGTATGTTTGATGATTGGAAGGTGGATGATCAACATACAAATTTGCAGCCCTCTAGCTATCTCAATAGTTTTCTTTTACAGACAACTAAAATGGAATATACCTTAGAGCCAAAAGGTGGTAGATTTCAAGATGCCACTCTAAAAAGAATAAAATAATGATCAGAAGCCACAATCCATATTCTTGAATATATGCTTAAAAAGCATTTATTAATAGCTTCTGCAAATACAAGGAAAGAGCTCTGACGCATGATACATTTATCACATAAACTCTAATAAAAACTTACTCAATAAAAGTCTTTATCGTCTATGAAATGACCTCTCTTTACCATCACTGAACATCCCCAAATGAAAATGAACTCTTTCATAACTATTAAAACGAACTTTCTTGTTTTTCAAACGACGCATTTTCAAAACTTCACTGACAAAACTCATCAAAATGAGATTATCAAAATTTACCCTCGCCGAAGAGGCAAGGAAGCTCATAAATAAGTTTTGGGACCTTTTGACAAACTAATTTCATTATGAGATACCTGTGGAACCACTCGTTGCTAATGATGATATACGGAAAATGAACGTAAAAAAAAAATAAAGTAAAAAATTTATGAAAAAGGGTTCTGGTGACTAATATCATTAATGGCACAACAACACTGTAGCTAGAAAAGAGTATAAATGCATTATGGAACGCTCTCTCTCTCTCTCTCTCTCTCTCTCTCTCTCTCTCTCTCTCTCTCTCTCTCTCGGAACATTTATACGTATGTATGAATGTAAAAAATAACTTTCCTCAGTGTGACGGGAGGGTACTATTGTGATTAATTTCAAGGTTGAGAAAACCGTAACAACTTTGAAGGAAACTCAGACCCGATACTGAATCCTATAATGCCATTGGAGGTTTCAAAACCATTTGACTGGATTCTCTGAGGTAGACGTTGCCTGCTGTTAATGCCCTAAACTTTTGCGCGTGGTCCAACAAATAACGTTACGCACATTTACCTCCCGTACTTTTTCATATGTTTTGAGAGAGAGAGAGAGAGAGAGAGAGAGAGAGAGAGAGAGAGAGAGAGAGAGAGAGAGAGAGAGAGAAAACATGCACCCAAAAAGTTAGACAAATCAGGGTCTAATATAACATAATTCAGTTTCTTTCACGCTTACAGAACATGGGGAAAACAGTGTGTGTGTGTGTGTGTGTGCGTGTGTAGGAGAGAGAGAGAGAGAGAGAGAGAGAGAGAGAGAGAGAGAGATTACAACGCTAACTCAGACCCATTAGGGAAGAGTCACTTTAAGAGATAAAACTATGTACGCTCTGGACTGAGTAGGAAGGAAATCAAACCTGTTTAAATTAAACAGAGGAAGGGTATCAGACTTGTTTAAATTAAACAGAGGAAGGCTATCAAACTTGTTTAAATTATACAAGGCACGAATCAGCTGTTCACAGGTTTCAGCTCTGCTCCGTTCTTATAGATTAAGCTCCTTCAACACTATACAATATCTCTTCAAAACGTTTTCAATATAAACAGCGATAACATAGTACCTAAAATATTATTAATGGCTATCATTATTTCATATTTCTTAAATATATCATCGTTGTTACTACTAATAATTGACAATCAAATAAAGTACACTGATTACAGTAGACGCCTTCACAATCACAGTAGGATGAGTTTCTAGGCGAACTTGTACATGCTGAAAATATCGGAGTAAAATTGGAGTCAGATGTTGCTGTTTATGACTGAGCTGGTTTAATGCCAGCACGGGCTCTTGCTCACCTAGAACAGTCTGTAGTGCTAATGGGAATGTGGGGGGGGGGGAGGGGGGGGGGTGGGGGGGGGGGGGGGGGAGGTGTTAGGAGAAATGATGGATTCAGTCTGCTACAAGAGGGAAAAAGTTGCACTAGCAAATATAACAATACTTCGCCAGCGACACGAAAGTGGTTTCAAGGGATCTAATAAGGAGATTCTTCAAGCGCATTCCCTTTGCTAGACTGACAGCCAAGATTAAAGGACAGGCCACAAAGTTAGCAGCAGTCTGAGCTAGTGCTTACGCATTTATATTTGTGGTTATAGATGCTACTGATATACGCGCTCGAGTTCTTGCGTACAAAAGTACTTAATGAATGTACGTTCTTACACATAATCGGACATTAGGAATTTCTTGTACTTTAAATGTCTGTATGGTATGTATATAGATATATAATATATACAATATATATATAATAAAATATATAATATTATATGTAATAGTGTGGCACAGTGTCGTTATTCCAAAGGACAATAACTTAATAATACTTAAGAAAAAGGCCACGCAAACGGATAATAAGGAGAAAAGAGAAAAGGAATACGATAATGACTTTTCTTTGCGAAGGGATTTGTTACTCAAAACATTAGGCTTTTTAGCCATTAGGCATCTGGTTTTCATCTCCCCCAAAAAGCCTCTGTCCGTACCAGCCGATTAGTGACCAGCGATATCGCCCAGGCATCTTCGAGAAATTGGAAAACTACTCTCATTAGCGCCTATGACTAATCGGCGTTCCCTTCGTGAACAGGTCAGAGAGAGCATCTGGCATACGTTAAAAAGGAATTCTAATGACCCGTTTGTTAGAAAGAGGGAAGTACCAACTCTTAAAAGCTCCACCCTCCCAAATATAGGCCTCTAGTATCGACGAATCAAAAGCCATGAGTGTTGGTCATAAGACAGCCCAAAAGGGGTATCAACGAATGACCTATGAGGTTACCAAGGCATACGCCCCTAAGAAGCAGGACATGAAGAAGAGGAGTATACAAATTCAAAGCCTACGAATTACTGTAGAAGACCTGACAGGAAGGCGGTCTCGTAAATGTTTGCAGCCACTAAGGCACAAGAAGTCTTTCAGAAAATGCCACACCCAGTCAAAAATCCAAAAATCCAAAGGCGGGGCTAAGGAGATTTCAACTGAACAAAAAGGCGAGACAGAGAGAGAGCAAGGAAGGAAAAAAGGAGCAGAGAAAATAAGGGGAACAGAGAAGCCCAAGAGAGAACAAACCGGGGAGCCTGAGGGGAGAGCTGCAGTGGCATGGCCGTGAAACAGAGAAAGACAGAAGCAATGGCCCCAGAGAAGAACGTAACAGGTGCAAAAGTGTGGTGTGCGAAGCAATCAAAGACAGTGAAAGTGACAATCAATACTCAGTAAATTTCCCTCGTGCCTATAGACTCGTAATTGCAACAAGTGCCAATTAAGTTTTATCAGTCCAAAAGCCCAGTAACTCAGAAGGTGGAAAAAACACTTGTAAGAACCCCTAACGAAGAATAAAACGTAATTTGTATGAATATATCAATTCATTTCTCATCTAAAAGTAGAAACCCTTCCTTTTAACGAATTCCAGATTAAGAACATTGAGCAAGAGAAGAAGAATTTATATAAGCCTAATTCCCCAAAGTACAGCCTCCACGGCACACGTTACCTTAGATCTGTGCAAAGAAAGTAAGTACCGTCACAGATTTATTGGTGGCAGCGGTGGGATACGATGAGATAAAGATTGATATAGTGACAAGATTAACTGATGTCGAGCGGTAAGGATAGGAAGAGACAAAAGAGACAGCAAAGAAATGGTGATTAGCGACGTAATACGAAGACACGAATGACAGTTAAAGACAGCGGACGCGAAACAGAATCAAAAGTTTAGTGTCGGCATAAGAGATTTCAATCCATTCACGCCACTCGAAAAAAAAGAAAGTTCTCCCCAAAGACAGTTACCAGTGCTTCCCAAATACAAAGACAGTTACCGAGTTGTAACAATAAAAGCGCTCCAAAAAAAGCCACCCACACTTTGCGAAAGTAAAACTCCACTCTGAAGAACAAGAACAGTCGTTCCACTAGAAGAACAAGACGTCGAAAGCATGAAGAAAAATATCAAGAGGAAAGAAAACGATCCCGAAAACGCATCCGTCAACGCAATCCTGCTCTGAGAGGAAAGAAGAGAGAGAGAGAGGTCCCCTTTTTTCGAAGAGAAGAAGAGAGAGAGAGAGAGGGGGAACCAACACATCATTCAACGCGCTGGTAGGCGAACGCAAGCGGTCAGACGTAAACCCGGGTGCCGAAGAAGACGAAAGAAGTTAAGTCCAAATAAATGTCCCCACACTTACATAACATTAAACTCTATTAAAAGTAAATTACGCGATTAACATTTCAGTTAGACAATTTCTGGTATTTCAAGATTAAAAGATTTTCACACAGAAACTTTTTTTGGCAAACGAAACTACGATATTTCTTTAGTTTACTAATATAACTAATCAGCTACCTAAGACCTTTTCCGAACATTTGTATTTACTAACCAATAACTTTAAATTTTAGTTTGAATTTTGAATGTGTCATTTTAGTTATTTTTTGTGATTTTTGTTGTTTTTTGTGATTTCTTGTACTTTGTTTTTTTTTGTTTTAATATTTGCTTTTAATCTTATTCGTTACGTCGAATGAATGTTTACTTGTTTTTTATTTTGTTTGTTTAGGATAACAAGGGTAATTCACGAGAGGTCTCTCGTTAGCGTACACTTTACGGTCAGTTCAGTATCGTTTTACCAGAAACTGTTAAGAGGTTTTGTTGTTGTTTAAGAATCACTTACCGATAACGTGAGAATTTGAGAATATTTCTGGGGAAAATTCTTTTATTTTTTATGGTGATCGATACTTTCGTAAAAACAATTTATTGTTATCATTTTTTCTTTTGGGGTATTACGTCATAACTTTGATACTTTTAATGATACTCAGTACTTAAGAAAATTTCCATTAACGAGTCGATGGTCAAAGGGAGACCGACTCCTTATCAGAACGTAAGAACGCCTGTGCTCACGAGAAGTCAAACAAGGAAAATAAACATGCCGGAAAGTACACAGTCCGCGAATTCGAACGCAGCAGTAATGGGAACACATAAGGGGCATGTGATTAATCACATAGCTAAATTTTGCGGAAGAAAGAACGGTCAGTTAGCTTGTAACTTAGAAAACTGGATAGAGCAAGTGGAGACACGCCTAGATAGCATAACGGGGACAGATAGAGAAAAGCTTATTGAAGCCAAGAGTTATCTTGATTTGGAAGCCGGAGGAGACTTAGAACGATACGTCCACTCCGAGACTTACCGAGATCTTAAGAATTGGGAAGAATTGAAACGGTATTTTAGGAAGGTTTATTCCACAGTTGGTGAAAGAGATCCAGTTACTAGTTTGGCAAGGATAGTGCGTCAATTTAAGTTAGACGAAAGACGTTATCAAGAGTTTAGCTCTCAGTTGTATAACAATATGAATGAATGGGGTAACTTCATGGAATCCACAGTTGGATAGAGGTAGAAGGAGGCAAGCAAAAAATGCTGAGTCATGTTAAAAAAATATTTAGACTAGCAATAATGATTGGAAGCCTGCCAACGGAAGTCATTGCAAGGATGACACGTAAGTGGGAGACATCCGATGATGTAGCAGAGATTGAAGAGGAGGAAACAAAAATTTTAGGTAGAAGACCTGAAGGGAATCCTATATACAGACCTTTAGTCGCTATAGGACAAAAAGAAAGAGGTCCAAATAGATCTAGGACACCATCTAGAAATCAGAATAAGATGCCAGGTAAATCTTCTCAAGGAGGATTTTCGACAGTCACGTGTTATAACTGTCAGAAGAGAGGACATTATGCCAGTGAGTGAGGGATAGCCTTCTGTCCTTTCCATAAGAGAACAGGACATAGTGCCCGAGAATGCAGAAATAAATTTGTTTCAGCTCCTAGAGGTAGATCTCAGTCGAGAGGCAGAGGTAGAAACAATAGTCAATCTCCCCCAGTTAGAGGAAATAGGGATTCCGTCCCAAATAGATATGCTAATCAAACAGCAAGTATAGGGTATCAACCAGTCCAGTCAATGTCAGACGACGCAACGGGAAATTTTCTGCTTACTGGTACAATGGATCTTCCTCTATAACAGAGAGAACGTCCGGAATGTCAAGGCTAAGCCCAGCTACACAGGTTAGCAAAGTTGATGTAGGAAATGAATATAATTATAGACCATTATTTCCCGCACATGTCGGTCTAGAGAAACCTATTATTACATTCTTTGATACAGGTAGTCCTAAGAATATAATGTCAGAAAAGGTGTATCGATTGTATTTTTCTCACCTAAGTTTGAACCCAGCGGTAGATTGTAGAATCACAGACGTCCAGGGTAATGATATCCACGTAATTGGACAGTTAGGTTTTCCATTTAGGCTAGGAAGAATTGCTCTAAGAGAAAATGTTCTGGTAGCCAGAGATATACAATTAGCTTTTGCTCATTTGCTGATAGGTTATCCAACTATGGCTAGACAAGGGATAAGCATTGATGCCCCTAGAGAACAACTAGTGATTAACAACGGTCGTGAGATTTCTAGAATACCAATATGCAAGTCAATTAAAAGAACCCAGACTCAACAGAACCCCACACTGAAAGGTATTTTAAAGAAGGATAAGACGGAGGGAAGATATCCAGAATGCATCACGAGTTCACAACAGATCATTAACCTCTTAGAATCAAATCAATGCACTTATTTAAAGTTAGAGAGGGAATTAAGACTTAAACCAGGAGAAAGCACGTGGGTAGAATGTACAGTAAATCCAATTTTTGAAGGGAAGGAAATTCTCACGCTTACTGAAAAGTCGCAAGTAAATGGAATACATTATTCTTCTAGTTTACATGAAGTCAGACAGAGCAAAATAGCATTACAGATTACGAATAACAGAGGAGGAAAGGTTAAATTAACACCAGGTACAGAGATAGGCCTAGCAGAAGTATACTCCATACCTATCCGAGTTGTAGAAAGGGAAACGGTAGCCGCGATCAGTAAAGGAAATGAAAATTACGCTCAGGACATAAAACTGAGAAGAGCTAAAATAGGATCTCATTTAAAGGACATTAAGGAAAACCATGTTAGAGAGGAATTCATAGACTTACTGTGCGAATATCAGGATATAGTCGCTCTAGACGGCGACACCTTGGGAAATACACGCGAAATAACGCACAAGATAGACATTCCATCGAACACAAAGCCAATCTACATACCAGCCTATAGAGTAGCACATTCCCAGAAGGAGATCATTGAAAGAGAAGTACAAAGAATGAATAGGCAAGGAATAATAGAACCATCTAAATCCCCATGGTCCTTTCCACTTTTGCTAGTTCCTAAAAGGGACAAAACTTATAGAATAGTTGTGGATTTCAGAAAATTGAACCAAATTACTGAAAATGATCCTTATCCAATGCCGTCAATGCGAGATCTTATCGCTACTATAGGGTCCAAGAGATACTTCACCACAATAGATTTATTGCAGGATTCTTGCAATCCCTCTAGACGAAGAAAGTAAACCTTTGACTGCTTTTTCCACTAGTAACGGCAGATACCAGTATGTAAGAATGCCTTTTGGTCTAAAGTCAAGCCCGGTAACTTTTGTAAGATTAATGGATAAAATTTGCTTTTCGACTTACTAGCAAGGACGTACACTGTTACATAGATGATTTGGTAATAGCAACAGACACTATAGAGGAACACATAGACTTAGTCAGAGAAGTCCTAAAGAGATTAAGAAAAGCCAACCTGAAGCTTAAATTAAAGAAGTGTAACTTCCTTAAAAGGAAAATAGACTACCTTGGTCATACACTAAGTGAAAAGGGCGTAGAAGTAAACGACTTAAAGATTAAGTCAATCAAGGAATATCCTACACCTCAGTGCAAGAAGGACGTAAAGTCATTCTTAGGTTTAGCAGGTTTTTACCGCAAGTTCATAGGGAACTTTGCAGTCATATCAGCTCCACTAACTGAACTTTTAAAGGAACACGTATCATTTACATGGACATACGAGCAGCAAGAAGCATTCGATGAATTGAAAGAAAGATTAACACACCCCCCAGTACTTAGCTTCCCAGACTTTGGCAAAGAATTCTTTTTAGCCACGGACGCAAGCCACATTGGTATAGGAGCATGTTTAATGCAAAAACAAGATAATAAGTATAATGCGATAGCTTATTACAGTAGGAAATTAAAGCCCTCAGAATGTGAACTACTCAGTAACAGACCTCGAGTCCTCTAGCTATAATAGACGCTTTAAAGCATTTCAGATATATAATTTTTGGTTACAAGATAACCGTGTTCACGGATCATTCAGCTGCAGTAGAAATGCTAAAGAACCCTAATTTTTCTGGACGAAGAGCCCGTTGGTTCATGACAGCCCAAGATTATGATATAGAGGTGAAATATGTCCCTGGGAAGACGAATAAGGTAGCAGATGCATTATCAAGATATGTGTCACAAGGTGATAGTATAAATATGATAAGTAAAGAAGAAGAAAAGAATGAAACAATGTGCAATGACGTAAATGTACTCACCATGCATTATACAGAGGAGCTTTCCCGGCAAAATTTCATAAAGGAACAAGAAAGAGATAAGATATAAGGGAACTGTTCAAATACGTAGAAACGAACGAAAACACAGCAACAAGAATTAACCCGAACTAGGTAGGAAGGTTGGATGTCCCACAGATGCACTAACGGACATAGATGGCGTATTAATTTGGATGTGTCACGAATATGACCCATTTGGTCAATTTCTAGGTGTACTGACACAAAGGTTAGTACCTAAGAGTCTAAGAAACAAGGTCATTGAGCTAATGCACGATGATGACATGAGAGCTCACCCAGGAAGGGATGAGACAATTAGATTAATCCAAAGAACTTTCCATTGGAAGGGAATTCACAAGGATGTCAGTAACTTATGTGAAGAGCTGCAATACATGCAACAGCTACAAAGGAAGAACAGACAAGGAAGTACCACTAGGGAAATATCCTATCCCACAGACTCCTTTCGAAAGAGTATCTATTGATCTTATCACTAATCTTCATACCACGAGTAAAGGAATAAGAATAATACTAGTATGTATCGACGCGCTCACGAGATATACAGAGTTGGTACCACTAACTAGTAAAAGTGCCAAGGAATGTGCAACCGCTCTCTTTGATAAGATATTTTTGGCAGATATTCTCCCCACAGCTCATTATCTCTGATAATGGGACCGAGTTCAACAACTCATTAGTTCAAGAAATTTGTAACGCCTTTAAGGTAGAAAGGTAGCGATACAGCCGTATCACCCAGCTAGTAATGGCTTAGTAGAAAGGAATAACAGGAAGGTTTTAGACGTATTGCGTCACACAGTAGGACAGGATCCTGACTGGGACGTCAATTTACCTTTAGTCCAATTATCATTTAAATGCAAGGCATCATACGAGTATTCGTGCAACTCCATAAAAGCTTTGATGGGATATTGAACCCAGATTACCTTATGCATGGCTGAATCAGCCAATACAGCCAAATTACTCTGAAGATATCATGAAGATAAGAATCGGAAACTTTAAAGTAATCCACAAGCAATTACACAAGAATCTAGAAGAAGCCCCAGCAGAATATGATAGAGGAAGCATCAAGAAGGATTAAGGCCTGTAGACTACCAACAAAGGAGGAATGAAGTCTATATTAAGAAGGAAGTAAGAAGTGTTATTAATTATTAGTTAGCCACAAAATTCACAGGACCATACAAGGTCGTAGACGTACAAGAAACTAAGTAAATAAAGGTTAAGAAAATGAATAACCAAATGCCTTCCCACATATGCTGAATCAATTAGTAGAAGAAGAAGAATTTTGGATAAACAAGGACAAGGTCAAGAGAACCAAGAAGTTGAAGAATCCGAAATGACAGAGACGTCAGAAGAAATTCCAGAAGAAGGAATTAGATATAACCTAAGAAATAGAAGAGTCACTTTTCAGTGAAGCAGAAGAACAAACCCATTAATTCATCCCATTATTCCCATGTATTTATTTGATTTCTTTATTGCTAAGTTTACCTTCATCGGTCGACTTAGGAATAATCTTTTATTGTTACAATTCTTACTTTAATTAGTCGGTTTGTAGCAAATTTTTTTGAGTTACGTGGCACTAACTTCAAATTTATTTTGGACTTGAAGGAATTATTTGGGTATGTAAAGAAACGATTCAATGCGCAGTATAAGAATTTCAAGACGTATATTAAGTTTAATCGTTCCATAAGAACATTCTTAGAAGTAAAAGAATAAATAAGAAGGGTTAAGATAGACATTAAGAGATTTTTAAGATAAGAGGAATTCTTTTAGTTTTAGAAATGATCAAGATTTTGAAGGGGTAATTAATACACTTACTTTGTTCAAATCCATTAGATGTTGATTGATGAAAAAACTTACTATTAAGATATTAATTGATGAAGACTCATTAACAGATAGTAGTGTTGAAAACTTACTAAAACAAGATATTGATTGGTGAAAACTTACTAATTGTTGTCACAGTAGAAGAAACCTACAAGTATTAACCACTAACCGGTTCCTTTAACCGAGTTGCCAATTTTGTTTTAGTATCAAGCAGTGAAGTTATATAGTTTAATGTACAAGGTTACTCAGAAAATTACAGTAAGAATGTCCAATGAAATTTTGCATAAACACAATACACAATCTCAGTAGAAAGTCAAGGACACACTTGTTATTGCATACAAATACACAAGGATATTTTCTCCAAGGACTTGTCACCAAGTAGCAGGTCGCAGCCAACAAGAAGCCATCAAGTCGTCAACGAAGAACGAAGTTTATTTTCCATAAAGAAAGACGATATCCACCTAGATAGAATAGGACTGAGGACTGAACCAATCACGTACTGTAAACTTGGATAGTTACCATTATTTTTTGCTTCTACCATGCATTTATATAACTTTGTGACTTAAGGGCTTATGTATGTTTAACTTTCAGTTTTTCTTATTTTTGGTGATTTAGTTTTGTTTGCATTCAGTTTCACGTTTCTTAATGTGATTTACTCATATTTGAATTCAGTTTGATGATTCTTTTAATATTACTTAATCAAGTACTTGTCATATTCATATTCAGTTTTAATGTTTCTCTGAATGTTACTTACTCAAGAATTTACTCATGTTTACATTCAATTTTCTTGATTGTTGCCCTTAACGTTTACTTAATCAAGGATTTGCTCATGTTTACATTTCACTTTTGATGTTTTGATGTTTAAAAGTTTCAATATGATTTCCAAGAAGCATAAGTTAGGAGTCCTCTTGTAGGTATAATAATATTTGCTTCAGCTTAGATAACGCTGTCGGAGTCAGCGAGGTAGCGGGCCGAGACTGTAATAGTGTGGCACAGTGTCGTTATTCCAAAGGACAATAACTTAATAATACTTAAGAAAAAGGCACGAAACGGATAATAAGGAGAAAAGAGAAAAGGGAATACGATAATGACTTTTCTTTGCGAAGGGATTTTGTTACTCAAAACATTAGGCTTTTAGCCATTAGGCATCTGGTTTTTCATCTCCCCCAAAAGCCTCGTCCGTACCAGCGATAGTGACCAGCGATATCGCCCGGCATCTTCGAGAAATTGGAAACTACTCTCATTAGCGCCTATGACTAATCGGCGTTCCCTTCGTGAACAGGTCAGAGAGAGCCATCTGGCATACGTTAAAAAGGAATTCTATGACCCGTTGTTAGAAAGAGGGAAGTACCAAACTCTTAAAAGCTCCACCCTCCCAAATATAGGCCTCTAGTATCGACGAATCAAAAGCCATGAGTGTTGGTCATAAGACAGCCCAAAAGGGGTATCAACGAATGACCTATGAGGTTACCAAGGGCATACGCCCCTAAGACGCCAGGACATGAAGGAAGGACGTATACAAATTCAAAGCCTACGAATTACTGTAGAAGACCTGACAGGAAGGCGGTCTCGTATAATGTTTGCAGCCACTAAGGCACAAGAAGTCTTTCAGAAAATGCCACACCCAGTCAAAATCCAAAAATCCAAAGGCGGGGCTAGGAGATTTCAACTGAACAAAAGGCGAGACAGAGAGAGAGCAAGGAAAAAAGGGAGCAGAGAAATAAGGGGAACAGAGAAGCCAAGAGAGAGAACAACCGGGGAGCCTGAGGGGAGAGCTGCAGTGGCATGGCCGTGAAACAGAGAAAGACAGAAGAATCCCCAGAAGAAGAACAGGTGCAAAAGTGTGGTGTGCGAAGCAATCAAAGACAGTGAAAGTGACAATCAATACTCAGTAAATTTCCCTCGTGCCTATAGATCCGTAATTGCAACAAGTGCCAATTAAGTTTTATCAGTCCAAAAGCCCAGTAACTCAGAAGGTGGAAAACACTTGTAAGAACCCCTAACGAAGAATAAAACGTAATTTGGTATGAATATATCAATTTCATTTCTCATCTAAAAGTAGAACCCTTCCTTTTAACGAATTCCAGATTAAGAACATTGAGCAAGAGAAGAAGAATTTATATAAGCCTAATTCCCCAAAGTACAGCCTCCACGGCACACGTTACCTTAGATCTGTGCAAAGAAAGTAAGTACCGTCACATATATATATATATATATATATATATATATATATATTATATATATGTGTGTGGTGTGTGTGTGTGTGTGTGTGTGTGTGTGTGTGTAGTGTGGGTGTAATCTTTTCCACGAGAAAGTCGAAGAAAAAGCTCACAATCTCAAGCTTTGTTTTCCGCGGCTGACATTTAACACAAACTAAGGGCCAGGCTTCCCAGCCCGGTGAAAATGACATTAGAGAGCCGAGAATGCATGGAGACACTCCAGATCGACGAGGGAAATACGCAAGCAACTTTTATTTCGGGAATTTGCGGGGAGAAGCATTCGCCGGCCGAAAGGACATTCTTACGAGTCCAAAGTTTTACCGATGCTGTTAGGAGGAGATTTGTGGTCAAAGTTAATAGGTTCATTTTCTTTTGCAACTGTGTTAATGCCGTTGATTGTCTGCTATACCTGTCAGCTGATGCTTTTAGCCGGAAAAATAACTACCTCTCGTACCGGAGGAAGAATAATACAAAAAAGTAGAAAGAAAAGAAGAAGAAAAAAAGGGAGTTGCTTTTCTTTTGGAACGTCTGTGCCCTCTCAGAGATGGATAGGATGTTGGGGGAAAAGGGAGGATGAGGAGAAGAAAGAGGAGAGAGGCAAGAAGAGAAGAGAGAGAGAGAGAGAGAGATAGAGAGTGAGGGTAGGGGGGGGGGGGGGTAGAGAGGTAAGAGTACGGGCCCTGCCCCCCCCCCCCCGGTGAAAAAAGGTCTTATTCTTTCCGAGTCTGTGTAGGAGGAAGCCTTGTCTTCTTCACTTTAAGATAAACATAACACATTTAGGAACCATGCTATCAGAATGCTGACGTACTTTCAATTTTTCCCTTTCCAGCGTTAAATAATTTTTGTACTTTCATAATTACTCTTACGTACATATATGCATTTTTACACACGCACAAACATATATGTATATAAATAAATAAACAAATAAATAAATAAATAAATATATATATATATATGTATGTATGTATATATATATATATATATATATATATATATTGTGTGTGTGTGTGTGTGTGTGTATGTGTGTGTGTGTCGTGTGTGTGTGTGTGTATTTATGTATATGATTGTAATAGCTACAATCCCCATCTAGACCTCTTGAATGTCACTACAAAGCCTTAAGATCCAAGTGCCAAGAAATATGAAGAAATTATGATGCCTAGCAGTGGGAGACGAACCCGCGATACCATAATTACGACGAGGTTGTGTTTTGCTAGTGACACGGGTTCGTTTCCCACTACCAGACATCGTAATTTCCTCATATTTCTTGCACTTGGATCTTAAGGCTTTGTAGTGACAATGCGTAATGCCAAAAAAGCCCAAAGACTTCGAGAAGTTAAGAAGGGATTGTGTCTAATACATTTACATATGTATCTGGTAAAAGGTACAGTAAGTTCTACACACACACGTCCGCGCACGTGTGTGTGTAGAACTTACTGGTTACATTTTACCAGATACATATGTAAATGTATTAGACACAATCCCTTCTTAACTTCTCGAAGTCTTTGGGCTTTTTTGCATACGCTTGTCACTACAAAGCCTTAAGATCCAAGTGCAAGAAATATGAGGAAATTACGATGTCTGGTAGTGGGAAACGAACCCGTGTCACTAGCAACACAACCTCGTCGTAATTATGGTATCGCGGGTTCGTCTCCCACTGCTAGGCATCATAATTTCTTCATATTTCTTGCACTTGGATCTTAAGGCTTTGTAGTGACATTCAAGAGGTCTAGATGGGATTGTAGCTATTACAATCATATACATAAATACACACACACACACGCACACACACAAAAACACACACACACACACACACACACACACACACATATATATATATATATATATATATACATATACTATATATATATATATTATATATATATATATATCTATATATATATATATATATAGTAACTTTATAGTGGAACATAAGCATGCTTATTACCGGCCATACATTTAACGCAATGAAAACCCATTTAAATATATTTAAAACGAAGTATCTGATAATAAGCAAATATAAAAGTACATATTTGCGCCGAGATCTTCATGCCGAAGGGGTGTGAGTCGTAAGACCGCTATACGGTAGCAATAAGTTAACTTTAAAAGGGATAAAAACCGTATCTCCAGGGAAGTACAGTCTCGAAAAGAATAAAAATGACGGTAAACCCAGACTAGGATTAGACTATATGAGGAGAATATGATAATATCGTGCTCACTCGAGATAGACTTGGGAACATGATGTTAAGGAGGATCTCTCTCTCTCTCTCTCTCTCTCTCTCTCTCTCTCTCTCTCTCTCTCTCTCTCTCCCCTTTGACTCACCCTGAGAAAATATCTTCTGCGATGAATATAACTCCAAGGATTTAGTTCACGTCTGCCTCTGTCAAGTGTTCAGAAATAATGACACCTTTTCCATCAAGGCTAATCCAAAGGTAATTCCTTTCTTTCGTCTCCTCTTGTTAACAAATCCGGTTGAGCCTCTTGGAGTCACTCTGGATCACTTCTCGAATAAACAAAATGTGGGAAGGAAGCGACACCTGAGTTGTAGGTGACTTCTAATGGGATTACTCCTACAAGTAAACAGGAATGTTGCTTAAAACGAAAATAAAAGAGATTACAAAACGTCAAAAACACCAGAGTGCGTTGTGAAAAGAAAGAATCAAAATGAGTTTTCTAATACCTTTCTACGTCCCTTCCCCCTTATATTATGCTAATTTGGATAATCAAGCCTCAGTAACAATATTTACATAATATCTACTGAAAAACTAAAAACCAAGGTCTAAAGACCCTTTGTTCACTAAAGTACTTAGCTAATGATTTCTGTATGAATTTTGCCACGTAATTGGATAGGCACAATATAGAAATGGACCCCAGACCTGGGCATATAGGGGCCCTAAGAATCTCCCGGCTTATATATAATAAGGATAAATTATGAACAGAAATTGGAACATGAGAACCTGTATCAAAATGGAGAGAATTCAAGAGAAATGGATCGGGCATCTCAACTTTTTGTGAAACACGGTGCAATGGAATGGAAAAATAGAGACCAGAAGAGGGTAAGGCTTGTATGTATTCAGTTTGAGCAGATTTTAATTGGCAGAAAACGATTAGGCACTGCTGGCAATATCTAAATATAAACTAATGCATTCTCCGAGGAAATGCAAGTTGAATTTTATCAAGAGCTGCAGTGTTATATACAAAATACCAGAAAGAGATGAGAGAATAGTTGTTGATGATATGAAAACATAAATTGGTAAGAACACTGAATGTATGGAAGATGTATTGGGTAAGAAAGGTCTGGCAAAGATTGGAAATCAAAAGCAACCCATAGCTAATAACAAAGAGAGAAAAAGAACGCAGTGGAATGTTAGGGGCTACGGAGGAGCAGATGTCGACAGTGATCAACTTGTCATGGCGACACTAAAGCTCAAACTAAAAGCACCCAAGGAAAAAGTTGACACAGCAATTTTGATAAAGTAGAGCTTCTTGAAGTTAATTGTAAAGTCATTTTTACAATGAAGAGCTGGAATAGATTTGCAGTTCGAGAATCGACGTCTGAGGAGGAGCAAACAATCAGTGGTGACCGGTTTGAAATAAAGAAGGCAAATCAATCTGCTGTATAAGAAGTATCTGGATAGAAGGTAACAAAACAAACCTTGGACACAAAAAAAGGTTAGACACAAACAAATAACTACACACAGACAAATTTCAGGCATAAGTAAAATGTGCAAGGTACTCAGGTTCGGATATTAAAACTTAACAATGATCAAACAGATTTGCCAAACAGGCTGGTGATGTTGACAAATAAAAACAAAACATTCAGGGAGTGATATTAGTGTTAGGATAGCACGCAGACTTACTAATACTTATAATATGTATATATATATATATATATATATATATATATATATACATATATAAACATACATATATACCTATATGTATATACTATACGTACATACATACATATATACATATATACATACATACATATATATTCATACATAACACATATATACATATATATATATATATATATATACATATATAAATATATATATATATATATATATATATATATATATATATATATATATAATATATATATATTATATATATATATATATATACCATATAGATATAAATATATATATATATATATATATATATATATATATATATATATATATATATATATATATACACGCAATCATATCTTTTAATATTCCTCTTTAAAACCGACGATGCTTTTGTTGCTAACTTCACTACAATAACTTGACATCTGCAGAGCTTTACCGTGAGCCATATTTTACCAGAAGAACCATACGCGTATATAACAGCTGAGCAGTGCGGCTCTGACCAGAGCCACAACTACTCCCACAAATGGGCCTATTTGGACAAACTTTCCGAGAAATACAGTGATATTATGCAAACCTACGCTACACAATACCACCCTATTAAAGGATACAAAACTGGATTTGAAAATGCTCTTGGAACTATTTTCCAGGTTTGTATAGTGCGCCGGTTCCTTTTGGCTTTTGTGTGGTTGAATATATTAAAGAGAGAGAGAGAGAGAGAGAGAGAGAGAGAGAGAGAGAGAGAGAGAGAGAGAGAGAGAGGGAGTGCTTAGGATACATTTGCATGTGAAGTCACGACAAAATATGGTAGCAGATGGAGACTATTTCCAAAAACTTGTGTGCACACTTAGAACACAGCTGGTAGTATTTTCAAAGCCACGAAAGGTCAACGGCATGATTAATATTGTTAAAATTGTGCAAAGAATACACTGCATTGAGTTAAGATTGATTCTTATTATCAAAACAAGTGATATTATCATGAGAAATTGCGGTATGCCATGTAAATTGATGAATATGTTATTGGGGATGATAACCTGAATAGCTTAGGTCACCAGCTAAATAATACGAGTGCACTAAGAGCGTATGATTTTTTGTTGACAGATCGGTGATTGAAAGAAGATCAGTAACAAGAATAACAAGTAAAAAATGCTGTATGAAACTATCAGCTACGGACCACGAAACTTTCAGCCGCGAACTGGAGGTGGCCTGCGTTGTTGGCAACTATATTGCTACCAGACGCACGAATATGGCGAAATTTACCCTTAAATAAAATAAAAACTACTGAGGCTAGAGGGCTGCAATTTGGTATGTTTGGTGATTGGAGGGTAGATGATCAACATAGCAATTTGGAGGCCTCTAGCCTAGTTAGTTTTTAAGATCTGAAGGCGGACAGAAAGAGTGTAGACGGACAGATAAATGGCTCTCGCAATGATTTTCTTTTACAGTAAACTAAAAAAGAAAATTTGAAGTGCATTACAGAAGATGGGCAGCGCTGAACGAAGCCTGATTTTCGTAAACAGTTAATACGTCTACAGCACTAAAGCAAAGGCACAAGGGGTGACTTCCCTTCTATGAAAAAACATTGAGAGGAATTCCGTAGTGTATGAAGGCATCATGACAACGCAGTTAACGTGTGCAAATGGCAATTCGGTTGTTCTGGGTAATTTTCTTCACTAAAATCGGAGATACACCCGAGAGAGGAGAGAGAGAGAGAGTTGGAGATTTATATCATATAATAAAAAGGAGTAAGTCGGGGATTCTGGAATATTTCCTAACACTGCACCAACATCATCATAAAACCAGTAATCATCTACACACTTATCATATCACGGCTGGATCATAAAATTGAGATTCAGCGTAGGGAAATTTCCCCCACCCAATATCACTCAATTTCTTTTGAAATCCCAGACATTCAAGTCGAAAAAGATATCTAGTGAATGGATAATGGCCAGTTGCCCACTCGATCATACATCACCAAATAAAATGTTATTCGTCGTAACATATGAAATAGTACGCGAAGTATCGTATGTATCAGCTACTGGTTTTCAAAGTCAGAGCAGCTGGTAGTGCATACTTTAATTAATAAAAGGATACAGCCACGGACATTAATTCATCTCTTCATTTTCAATACAATATTTTTTTCTTTTTGTATCCTTTTTTGTATACACCTCTGCATATATATTAAATATTCTAAACATAGTATATAAAAATGTATAGTCTTTCTACATCCTTTCTGAATCGCTCTTGCGAGAACATTAGGATTTGTGAAATGTGAAAATTATATGATGGAAAAAGTAGGTCTGAAATTCTCCCATAAAAAAAAGTCTAAGCGAACTAGAATCGCTTTTCGACATTTCATAAGGAAATAGGATTCTACGAGAAGAAAATTATTCAGAATATCAGACTTGGAATTCTTTGACATAAAAGAAATTGTGGTTGATACGAAGGAAATAAATCTTGCAACGATCAGAGAAAAAAATAACCTGAATTTCAACATAAGGAATATAAAAACATTTGCTTTTGTTACTGCACGAATATTCAAATGACGTTTTTGTTAAGAAAAAAGAAAAAAAAAACGTTGAAGTACTGACATTTAGGCAAACATATATGAATACACACGTGATGACACAGCAATTATCGGTATATTTATCGGCAAATTTTAAAACATCTCTGTAAGTAATTGTGAATAGTATTCCAAGTTATATCTGATAATCAAATGTGTGCATATGTGCTATACATCATGACCAACTTCACACAAAAAAATAAGATGTTAGAGAGCCGATATTCTTTATTGAATATAAAAATATAAAAAATAATAATTTTTATATTGGATTAAAAATTATTATAGGTGTTTTAAATCCGCCGGTACATACAGCGATTTTATTTCATTATAGCTTTGCGGGCAAAATTTGGAAACCCAGTAATTTTTCATAAATTAGGATCGATATCTCAAGGGGGCCAAATTTCACATCCACAAGTCTCAAAAGTGTAAGGATACTTCAACTAATCTCTCACTCATGTCGTGGAGGAAAAAGTGAGTGATGAAGCAACTAAGTCGAGAGAGCCCATCTTAAAGCGCCATCATCATCAGATATAATTATCATAATGGGTTCCTTTCTTTATATAATGATAAAATCGACAGCTAACATAATATCTTACGACTTTGAGAATAGAAAAGACAAGAAACACTTCTGGGGCATCGAAGGGATACACGAAAGATTCGCACAGATGACTTTAAATTGGGTGATTTCCAGTGTATCACGTGAAATGGTTCAGTTCATTAGACGCTCATCAATTCTGAAGAGGACGGACACAAAGTTCACGGACTATCGGAAATAAGCTTTATACCCAGCATTGCTGCCTGGGGCTTGAAGACAGAAAGGCAATCTGTCGAAGGGGCGGAAATCGGTAGTTTTGATTCTGAAATCAGTTTTGAGATGAGGTGGATGACGCGTTCTTCAAAAAGGGAAAGGAAACCGACTTCACTTTGGAGATAAAGGAAGCAAATATATTCCTTGCAAGATCGAATCGCTACGTTCTATGATCATGCGTAATTCATTATTAGACAAATGGTCGAGACATCTTAGCGACACAATGTTCCTCTGAATATTGAATCTCAATATTCACAGTTTTAAACAAAGTGGAGCATAGAACAAACACGAAGGGAATTTTCCTTGGCCGTAAACGACCTATTGTGAGTTCTTCTTTATTTAAGCGAAGTGAACGCAATTGCATAGCTTGACATCAATTTGAATTTGAAATTCCTTAAGCTTTCAATGCGGTGTAAAACCAGCGTACTAACCACAGGCGGTTCTGACTCTGAGTAAATCTGCGATGAGAAAAATGTGGCAGTTATTTACAGGCACAAAATACATTTAGAGATTGCAAAAATCGAGAAGAACGCTGCCACAAAACGGGTTCATTGATTATGAGGCGTTCAATGTTTCTTGAGGATAGGTTCCTGAAATTTAGAAGACTTTGAAAACTGAATAAATTCTAAGCTTAGACCATTTCGAAAAGACTGGTGGTCTAATTTATATGTCGTCAGACAAACTTGAAAGTTTTCAGTATTCAAACCAAACCTAACTACTGCCTGGCTGCAATGGTAAATCAGAATTTCAGAATTGGTCTTCTACTTCGTTACAGCTCGATAACCAACAATTCTTCTTCAACTTTCTTATAATAAGAAAAGACAAAAGTCTGTTGCTTTCCTACATTGAAAACGTACTCAGAATATTTCATAAACAGACAAATTCATGTCCAAATAACCTACCTTAAGAAGCTACTGGGCTATAAGAAGTATCGTTTTAAAAAGGAACTCAAGTGTCTTTAGATATTGCTAACTGCCCCATTTTCTAAAACGCTTTCTATTTTTCGTTAAACGTTTCCCTTTACGGAACATTTTGGATTTTTCGTTCAACATTTTCAGTGAAATTTGTAAGAGAAAACAAGTACGCCGTTTGATCACTTACTCTTGTGGGAAATTTGCAATAGAAAGGAACCAATTTGTTCGTAAAGAATACATCGTTAGACCACACTTACCCTTTACTGTTTCTGGCATTTTTCAACAGAATGATCAAACATTAACGACGGTGGTATTCTGCATGAAATTTGCCAAAATGTAATGCGCATAACGACATAACATTACCATTATTTATTGTAATATTTTTCGAGGTATTCAGTCTAATATATTTCTTCCTAGGAGAGAACGGATGTTTTCTTGGAATCGCTTTGAGCCTCTTCCCCAAAATTTCATTTCGTTCTAGTTTTGTTCTTCTCATATGCGGGGCAAACAAAGACAGTGAAATGGATGATAACTGCACCAACATATAATAATGATAATAAGGGAAAGAGGTTTATTTCTCAGAACAAAATTGAGAACCTGAATTAGAATTATTCAAAAACCTTTATTGTTATTATTGTTATTATTAATTTCAGTGGATGAGACCTACCCACATGGAACAAGCACACAGGAGCCATTGACTTGAAATTCCAGCTTCCAAAGAACGTTGGTTTCAACCTCCCACTGCAGACCCCACACTGAAGCAGTGACTGATCATGATACAGAGTCAGTGATTTTTCATCGCCCTGGAGGAGAATGGAACCCGCGACATTTGAGTGGCATGTCACGACACTAACCACTATACTAGCGGACCAGCTAAATAAAGCAAATAATTTGATAAAATAGTTAACTAACATCGATGGCTTTAGCGCAATGGACACGGAATGTTTGACAAAATACAAACAATTACATGACAAAGACTTGACGCAATGTATTTTGAATATTTTGCTATGGTCTTCCCACCACTAATAGGTTTGCAGGGGGAGGGTGTATGCCTACCCAACACTCTCGTTTCTCCGACCTACCCAGGCACCAACCGGGGCGGACAAATCGGTTTGCAGAGGCTGGGTGGCTGTCTCATGGCTCCTCAACTGTCAACCGGGGGAGGACAAACAAGAAAGATCCTCTCGGATTTAATAGTAATAATAATAATGACACACACACACACACAAATACACACACACACACACACGCACACACACACATATATATATATATATATATATATATATATATATATATATATATAAACAAGTTCAAGTAGTGTATTCAGGTGAAGTTTACTGGAACGAAGCACATTAAGAGTGGGAGAGAGAGAGAGAGAGAGAGAGAGAGAGAAGAATATCGCCACTCCATGTTTATTTTTATGTCCGTGAGAGCGGAGAGCCATTCTCTTTTATTTCTTTTCAAAAGGCATTCCTCTGGAGAATAAAAGCTGCTTCCTTAGTCGTATTTTCGCACATTTCTCCCGAGAGCTGGATACCTCAGGAATGAATAAGCGGGTGCAGAAAGCTCACTCGGAGTCAAAATGCAATTTAAATCCTCGACAATCTCCCGGGTAACTGGTTGGGTGTAATTCACCAAGGGGTCAGCCAAGGTCACCTCACGGAGTTTTTATCGAGACGGTTTCTGCGTCATTCTCCTCTCTCTCTCTCTCTCTCTCTCTGTAATTGTAATAGCCTCTCGAATTCTTCGCGCTTTTTTGGGTACGCTTGCCACCACAAAGCCTTTGGATCCAAATGCAAGAAATTTGAAAAAATTATGATGTCCGGTAGCGGGAAACGAACCCGCATCACCATATTCACGAGGAGGTCATGTTGCCGAACTAACCACGAGAATGATAAAAGTCTACTGTCGCTCGTACATATATGCTTGCAGAATTCAGATAGCATATTTATTAGAGCTGGAATAGACCCATCCTCACCATCGAAACCAAGTCGGCAATAATTTTTATTGCTTTTTAGGCTGGAACACAAATATAGAATTTACTGGTCACTATTTACCAGATACATATGTAATTGTAATGGATAAAGCCTCCAGATCCGAGTGCAAGAAATCTGAAGAAATTACATATGTATCTGATAAAAAGTGGCCCGTAGGCTCTCTCTCTCTCTCTCAGGAGTGAGCGTAGATGTGTTTAAGAATAAGCTCGACAAATATCTAAACCGCATCCCAGACCATCCAAGATTGGAAGATGCAAAATATACCGGAAGATGTACTAGCAACTCTCTGGTAGACATTAGAGGCGCCTCACACTGAGGGACCTGGGGCAACCCGAACGAACTGTAAGGTCTGTAAGGTCTGTAAGGTCTCTCTCTCTCTCTCTCTGTACACACACACACACACACACATACATGCATATATATATATATATATATATATATATAATATATATATATATATATATATATATATATATATATATATATATATATATATATATATAATGAATGAAGGAAATACTGTTCACAAGAAACTATTCTTCGTGAAATTATAAAATAATTGACATACTACCGGTATGACTAAACCAATAGCGATTTACTTATTCATATCTGTTAAGCCCATTAATAGTCACCCAATAAACAAGGAGGCAAAGAAAGAGCGTGCGCACGCGCGTGTAAGATAAAAGTAAAAAGAAAACGACAGGAGTATTATTTACTTTTCATTAACGCCATGTTTGTGTCCGCCAGAATCTATCAGAATGTTAATTACATCTTACTCCCTGAAGAAGAAGAGAGAATCACTGGAATATTGTGAGCCATTACATAAGAAAAATGCTAATAGAAAACATCTCTGCGGAGGAGTGCCATCTCTCAAACCTGCTTCCAATTCCCAGACGCCCCCCCCCCACCCCCTAGGAATGCAACATAAATCGCGAGGGGTCTCGGACAAAACGAGGAAGGGAATTATTCAAATTTCTTTTTTCTCTCGTTTCTCCCACTGAATAAGAAAACCTCGCCTAATATAACAAAGATTATATACAATCTTATACGTCAAGGACATTGTGAAACCGAGTGAGGATAATTCTCAAATTATGCATAGGGATCCGGCTCGCAGGAGACATTATTCTGAAGGACTCGAAAAAACGACGAGTCTTCGGGAAGGGGGACGCAAGGGCCAGATTCGGGACAACTCTCCCCATCATCAGCAATAAATGGCTTTCCAAACAGCGGGCGATGGAGCACACAGTCTACTTAAGGTTGGATTATTAGTTGATGATGAAATATGGATCAGCAAATTGACGTGATCTACGCTAGAATAAAAAATATAATGATCACGAGTGTTTTATTACGGTAATTCTCAGCAACATAAAACTGATTTATGAGCGATCAGTGGAGTGAAAATTAAGGAATATTTATAACAAAGGTAATGACGTCAGACACTCATACCTGGATGTGAAACAGATGTGAAACAAATGGAATTTGATTATGCTCTTAGGGGAGGTCAAATACTAGTTTTAAATCGTTGCCTAACAACGTTGAAAATCAATAATATTAGCAAAAATTAAAGCTACCGATGAAGAAGAGGTAGAGAAACAACGAAAATGTCTACAATTCCCTCTAAAACGATTACACTTCACAGCACCCATTTTAGCTTAAAAATATAGACCGTATAATAAACTACATTTCAGCGTATTCGTCTATGAAAAGTCGGTCTGGCTAAGCGAAAAGCTCTCAACATTACACTCGCAAGCAAGAACAAACTCACGATGCAACATATCCGGGGCTCATGTCTAAAACTATTTTAATCCTTTGACACCTAAAAAGGCTCAACTGCCGGATATAAATATTCACACAAAAATACATACGCGTGTAATACCCCATTTTCAGATATAATAATTTTTCGGATGGAAAATAGCGTGAAAAAAAGAAGTTCCGAAAATTTGTCAAAGGCAAATATATTTGGTCATCAGTTGTTGACGTTTTCGTCAAAGTTGAATGTAAATCTAGGAGGAATTCCCGCGTTGAAGCTGAACGGCTCGGTTTTGTTTCCGAACGTCCTTAGCCAAGGACGTTTTTTTAGAATTTGCACCCATAAGGGTGGAAATTGGATGCATCTGGATGGAGATATGACCCTTGAAGTGATGGTGAATCTCTACACCGCCTTCTTGATTAGTTTCTCGATTGTAATTAAAGCCTCGGGGAGAAGTGAATGGATCTACAATCACGATCGCTCGATAGCTTTCAGAATCCGAGAGGTGATTGGTGGAAAATGATTCTTATTTACATCAGAGTCTTTTCCTCTATTCTTGGCCGGAGGTCGGATGTTCATGGAGAGGCGGCCCTCTGAAAAGTTATGTTCTTTAACTGCACACGCTGAATATTGAATGAGAGCACATGGTCTTAGTTTAATAATTTAAAATGCCTTTTCCTTTGACATTCGTCAATCTCTCTTTCCCTCTATCTAATTTTCCAAACGGTGTTACACGTTTCTTTGCAATAAAAGAGGATGCTTTGAAATTTTTTGTTATAAAAACAGTTTTATCTATGCTATATTCTCCATAATAATAAAACCTAACAAATGTGAACCAAATATCGCTCTGTCATTATGTAAAAATAATTAGCTATTAATCTGTACTATAGGGATTTAAATGAACTCATTCGAAATCAATTATGCCATACATGCTCCCCACATACATAAATCTAATTATCGAGGCTATTTGAGCACTAGGCACTGATAATAACCTTTAGTAAGATTTACCAAGTTTTACTAAAACTTAATTTGCCTATCTAACTATTTTAATAAAACAAAGGGTCACTTGGTGTGCTTCGAAAGTCCTTTGATATTCGTCCTTTCTACGAATGGTTCTCGCTACAGTATCCATACAGGTTTCAGATTACACTTATTACCAGGAGGCAATTAGGTTTCCAGAGAAAACTGCCGTTTTTATATCTTAGTTTGAGATGTCAACGTTATTACGCATTGCTCATTTTCTACTCCCAAAAACCAATCATTGAACTGATTTCCTAAAACAGCACAAATCTGGTTGTTATCGGTAAAAGCGCCGAAGATCTTACCCCTAGGGCGATGATGGGTTTTCCTTGTACGAACATCATCATTCATAAAAAAAGATTTATCAAAGTAGTGTTTCCTTAATAGGGCAAACTCCTTACAATTCAACTTTAGACAATATCAACCGGGCAATGCTGAGATCCATTCAGGCTGGTCATCTCTATACGGTTTTCATATTCGCTCCAAATGCGAAGGTCTACGCGATATTCTTATTAGAATGAGTAATATTAGTAATACGTAACATACAAGTGTTCTCTCTCTCTCTCTCTCTCTCTCTCTCTGCTTCGCTACCTGTGCGTGAAAGATAAACATTAGATGTAATTTATTACCCTAATTCGTATGCATTTTAATCCGATTAAAAGACATCTCGTTTAGCAAAAGTTATTACTGAGGGGTATCATTAGGCCCATTCTCTTCCTTAGGGGAATTTGGTCAGATTACCTTTAAAATTTCAAATGGCCTCATTGCGTGACCTTGACTTCGCTGAGACTGAGTATTTTTATGTCTGTAAGAACCATGCAGAAAAAAAAAAATTTAAAAATGTAATATTTGTTTAGATTTTTGAGAACAGCATGTAATGTAATTAATTTTTTTTCATGTGAAGCTTCTAAGTTTATGGACACACACGCACACACACACACACAAACTATAAATAAATACAACCACAGTAGGTATCTTTAAAATTCACAGATCTGGAAGTAATAGCTTGTCTCTTGCATATAGCGGGAACAGAGAAAAACGGAAATTTGCCTTCTGCTGTATAAAAGAGCTTGGATTTAAAACGCATAAAAAATGGCCAAACTGAATTAAAAAGTTTGCTGATAGTTTTTCTTAAACTATCTTGTTAAGATGTTTGCCTGCTCTACGGTATTTTGTTAATTGTTTACCTGATCAGTCCGGTTTCAAGTATCACCTTGTTGATGATGGTAGTAGTAGCTGGAACAAAGGTTATTCGTCAGCGAGGATGGTTTTGGGGATGGTAACGTGTGGCACAACAGAGGAGGACCTTGACCGAGCTCCTGAGGAGATGGTTTCGGCATGGAAGTGGGCGATGGTGGCTCCTGAGGATTTTGTTTGTGAAGTGGAGTGGGAGATTTTTCCGGAAGAGGCGTTCTTCTGTGGCAGTTGAGAAGCTGAAGATAGGCATGGAAGTGTTCGATAGTCGTCCTCGTGGTTGAATCCGTATAGTCATTAAATGACTATGTTATCTGACGTTTTAGAATTATGATTCTCATGCTTTTGGAGCGAGTATGACTCCTGGTATTTATTATTATTGACGTTATATTTTTCTTCTGGTATTTATTTTAATTGTTTGCTGGTGTTGAAAGTATTTGTGCTGTGAAAACTGTTTTAAAAGTTTATTTCTATTGCTATTGGTGCAGGTATTGGTTTTCATAATTTATATTTCTGGTGCAGAATGATTATACCTTTTAATTTATTTTATTTGACTGTTGCTGGGAAGTTTGTCTTCTAAAGGTTATTTTGTGTTATGTAAAGTTAATTTTGCCCTTGCCGCTGCGAAAGTTTGTCATTTAATAAAGACTACGGGCGAGTGTTAATGATTATATTTGTTTTATGCTTTGCTGAGCTGCGCTGTCTGAAACCTGTACTCTTTGTAAGACATGTTTATAATAAATTAGGTTAAAGTTCTTTTCTCATTTTCTTTGGCACCCTTCTCCTGGAGTTTGTTGCAGTCCCTTTCAGTCCACTCCTAGTCGCCAGTACTCAAGATTGAATCATTTTAAAGAACCTCACGGCCCAACAGTAAAGGGGTTCGTATGTGCAACAGCTTGGAATTAAAGAAAAAAAAATAGAACTACTTAAACGCCATGACAAACACCGATAAACCTATAACGAAAATAAGTTAGATTTTCAGTGACGGTATGACGTACGCATTCGAAAAAGATCGAAAACCTTTGGGTGGGGAGGGGGAAAGGTATTAGTTAAAATAAGGCGCGCTCTCAAAACGAGGATAAAAAGCAAAAACGCGAAACCTGAACAAAAAGAAAAAAAAATCCTGTTTTCCAGAAGGTTATTTACAACCGTTAATCTAAAAATTGTGAAAAATACTTAATTAGAAAATCCTGATTGACGCGGAACGAGTTAAAATCTAGAAAAAAAAATCTGCAAAACGACGAGGACCTTTGATGAAAAGAAAAAAAAAAGGGTAAAATGCGGCATAATTAATCACGATCAAACTAGGAAATCAACTTTAATCACCAGTTTCCAATATTTTCACCGGCCAAAGGCATTATTTCTTGATATTAGCGCTGAGCCGTTTTCTTTCAAAACCTCATTACTTTCTCGGTAAATACGAGGGAAGGCGTTCAGGCGATGTCTACACCGTATAGAAAACCGTTAACGATTTATAAATAAGAAAAAAAAAAAGGGAAAAGTAATCGTGTCGTTTGGCTATAGTCTGTTTCCACATCTGAAATCAAAACGGTTTTAAAGGTGACCTCTGTTGGACTTTTGTGCTTTATAATTTTGGGAACTTCGTACTACAACCGTGGAACTTGCTTAAAGTTTGAATATATAACTTTTCCAAATGATACAGGACACTGAAAACAACTAAACGCTAAGATTCTATTAAAACCGAAGGCACCTCATTTCCTCAATACTCGGATACAGAAATTTCCATACTTCGCACAATTTCAAAAGTTGCTGCATAAAAAAAAAAAAAAAAAAAAACGATCTAACTCTTCTGTACCATCCAATCTTTAAACCACAAATCGTTCCATTTCCTTTTCCTTCTCTCTCTCTCTCTCTCTCTGTCTGTCTGTCTCTCTCTCTCTCTCTCTCTCTCTCTCTCTCTCTCTCTCTCTCTCTCATCGGGATTCTGGTAAGAATCACTTTTGTGTGTCTGTGGTTTCCCCGCCATAACTCATAGATTCGATTCGTGATGCTGTGCTAAATGACCTGGAAGGGATGGGCTATGAAAACCCATTACAATGTAGGTCATTGGCTCACTTATGACAGCCGAATAATCAGACGCTTTGCTTTGGAAAATGTGTTAAAAATTTAAGAAATACGAATGTTAAGACCATAGTTGTGAAGTAATAAATAACACATTTTACTTCTGTGTCAATTAAGATCGTAATATATATTGATATCTAAAAAACATACAAAAATATTTGTTTAAAAGACATTCGAATGTAATGATAGAATCAGAGACCTGCAATTACATCAACAGAAAATAATGCACGTCTTTATACATGCATAGTGTGATGTATGTTTATAATGTGCATATATACATATATATACGTATACATGTATATACGTATATGTATATATATATGCTTGTGTGTATGTTTGTTGCCACATATACGCATAATTATTTTAAGACAGCATCGTAAAACATCACCTTGGTAATTTTCGACATTTTCTCTCGACCATTCCCTGCCGTATCATCACCTAGAAATATTCCTGGAATCACAGTAAGTCCTTTACATAACTAATATGAATAATTGTTATAATTTTGTTATACGAGATTCTAGCAAGCACTTCTTAAATGTTTCCCGTTTATTCAAGCAATCTATATATTCGTTCTTTGGTGGGGATTCCCTCGCCCACCTCAAAAACGAGCGAAAGAGGCTTAACTTCAGACAGTTCAAAATCAGCTTTCGTCAGTCGTTAATTCTCGGAGCTCTTCTTCTTCCTACCCGGCAAGGAAGAAAGAATTCATACCTCGGAAAGGCTGTTGCCACAGAGATAATTTTATGCTTAACAAAGAGGAAAGTCAACAGAAGAGTTCACATCCGAGTTCTCTCCGCACAGGTGATCTGACACACGTGCAGCAGAAGATGTGATATCTCTTCGCACATCAGGAGATCCAAAAGACGACAGAGTATGTCTCACGGCAGATGCACCAGAGATCAGACACTTTCTCCATCCTATTGGGGCCTGCAACACTGAAGTTATTGCTCTTTGACTTGGCCCTGCCTACACTGCAGTTATATAAATATGCCCCAATTAGGTTTATAAAGCGTTATTGACTCTTACGCTTTTGTCTGGAAACACATCACTGGCCACCTTAACTAACAGGCAACCGTTTCAGTGTTGCCCAGCTAAAAAAAGGTCGGCCACAGATGACCCAATTCTAGCGTGAAACTCCCGTCATTCCTTCAGGTCACCGTGAGCGAAGAAAGCGAAAAACGCCCGATATTCCTAAGGTCACCATGCGAAAAGCACGATATGAGTACTACTTCACCAATTGTAGTCTTTCTGATACTGATAAGCAATCGCCAAGTGCCCTGTTGCATGTGACTACCAAAGGGTAAAAGTGAATACAACACACTAGTAGTTATTACCGCCGATGTAAATAAAAATTGAGCAGGAAGAGAGAACTGGAATATTATACAATAGAAGCGTCTGTTATTGTATGAATATATATATATATATATATAGATATATATTATATATTATATATATATAATATATATAATATATATATTACATAATTTATTATTTTAGATTTATTGATATATATATTTAAACATACATATATAAATACATACATACATATATTACGTATGTATGAATGAATGTACGTATGTATATATTTATATATACTGATGCAAAAATGCTATAAAAATAAATGATCGAATTGTTCATCCGTTTATGCAATAAATACAATTATGTATCAAATAAAAAAATTCAATTTGCTTTTATAATGTGTTTAAACATGAAAGAACATAAAATATTAAAAACTGGATTATTACACATAACAGCACAACAATTTCACCGATCTCGGCGTCAGTTATTTCTTTCAACTTACGATCAAGGACGACTCAATTCAACGATTTCAAACAGCAACTTATAGCTTAATAGAAGTACTCTACTCTTTCATGCACATGAACAAAACCAAATAGGAGCCACATACACGTGAGAGCGATATCGAATGTCAGTTCACCTCAGTTATTGCAAATGGGAACGACCTTTACGTGGAAGAAGAGAGAGAAAAAAATTGGAACAATTACCGTTGCAATCCTAGGCCAGATATGCGCGAACATAATTTTTAGATTTAGCGCGGCTCTCATATGATTTTTGCAATTTAACGGTAACAATTCTGGACCGCGGCAATTACTGAGGAATATGTGGTACTGCTGAACAGCAGCACCTGATGACACGCAAAATAAAAGGGAAATACATTTTCATATCTGTCGATTACATTTATGGCTTTAGTTCAAGCTCATTCTCTAAGCATTCGTTTAAATTTGGGGAGAGAGAGAGAGAGAGAGAGAGACGAGAGATAGGGACGCGAGGAGACTGAAGGATGAGAGAGAGCAAGGAGAGAGAGAAGAGGGGGTGGGGAGGCGGCTGAGTCGGCACAGAAATCAAGCACTGTTTCGTGTATAAACCACATCAGATAACGTTGGCATAAAGAAAAAAAAATTTTGACATTCAACTAGAGGCTATGTCATTTTCCTATTAAAATTTTGATTACAAATTGAAATTAGGAATGGAATGCATGAGAGACAATGACACAGCCTTTATACGATATGCAGCGTATCAATTCATCAGATAAAATGGAATCACTTTTACTGAAAATACGAGTGACTAATTTTATGGATTGGAAATTGATACCCATTTCGTACTCATGTTTGTCAACCTGGAATTATTTGGAGGGAACGCTCTTCTTAAATACTTTCATTAATAATTCATACCCACTAATGGTTGGCAAATTTGAAAGTCATTGATATAATTAACTTACTAGCAATATACTGATTCTATGCACGAGATATTTACAAAAACCTGTTATCATGTACTACATGGCAACGATATTATATACAAGAAATAGGTTAAACTTTTTTATTTTCTTTTGACTAACTCAAATAAAACTATCCAGGGACAGACTAAGAAATAAACATGTTCAGTTACAACTTACAGCATGTCGTGAACGACGTGTATCAGTGAAGTGATCACTCCCTGGTGTAGCACAAGCAAATGAAAGTGCTAAGTCTCGGGAGTTACTACCACTCGTTGACAATAAAACCTCAAAGGAAAACACGGGTGAATAAAACTTGAATATTCTTCGCGATCCCCGAACCACTCTCAGAAATTTCACGTCCAGATCAACGTTGTCAGAGGATATATGAAAAAAACTGAGAAAGGAAAAGAGAGAGAGAGAGAGAGAGAGAGAGAGAGAGAGAGAGAGAGAGATGGAAAAACATCGGCTGCTCCGCGGTGCTCTCAACTATTCGAACCACCTCTGTCAAAACGTTCCACCTCCTGACATTCGACCCATTATGAGGTTCATCGGTTGGCAGAGCGGCCTTCCAGCCGGGGCCCCGAGTTTTGACAGCTAAAGTAATATTTGATGCCGCCTACGTAGAAAACGTGGCGCAAAATCTGGAAATTCGGAGTCGCTTTTCCTAACGCCGGTCCCTCACAGTAATTAGATATAAAGTAAGAAAAAAATAGTTTTTTTCTAAGTCCACATGGAATAATTGAAAATGACAAGAGCGTCAGCGTGCCCTTGTTTTTATTTCATTTTTAGGATGGGAAGGGTGAGCGACCATGTTCATTTTACGATAATTCGAGATTGTTAAAGGGGAACAGAAACGATGACGTCATTACCGTGCTAGTGCAGGAGCTGCGCATGATCAATTAGCGAGGAATGCGAACATACATCTTATTTTGAAAATAAGACATATTGAAAGATACATTTCCTTCTGGCAACAATTGGACTCAT
>NC_087212.1:30656243-30686243 GCF_015104395.2 Macrobrachium nipponense
TCTGACAGTAATAAACATCTAAAAACATGTTGGAAGACTTCTCCGAGGACAAAACATCTCTGTCTAAATTTCCTGCACGAAAAACAAATACAAATATGGAGTTTAGAAAATCAGTCTAAATCTCACAACCACAGCACCTTTACTCTCACAGGAGATGAAAGAAATAGATAGAAAAGATAAAGATACAAACACCCTTGGTATAAAAGGGTTACAGTAGTGGATCCCACTCTCCAATTTTTTATAGGATGGGTAAGGAAGGTAACAGAGGGGGTGGGGGGTCGGGGTGACCCCCTGTAGGATACGTGAGAACGGGCTAGTATACGACACACTCTACTACTGCAGATCAGATCTTCAAAATACGAGATACTGAAAATGAGTAAGAAAAAAGAAGCAGGGCAAAAGAAGGGAGAAAAATGGAAGGGGAAAGTATTGGGGGAAGAATTTTCAAAATTTTGAATGTTAAAAAAAAACTGCGCACTCTTCAACTAGAAAAAAGTACCATGTATACCACTTTATTGATATGAAGCTCAGAACTGCCGTGCATCAGTAAGAAATGTAACGCAAAGACTTCGTACCAGCTACGTAAAAGCAACCAGGCAAAATAAAAAATCGTACCATTGCTACGTAAGAAAAAATATGAAAGTAAAAATCTGTCAGACGGCAAACAAAATCGCCTGGATAATCAATACCGCTTTGATGAATGCCTCTTTTAAAACCGCAACTTTTGGCCGCCGTCCAAAATGAACGCAACATAAACCAAACATAAAAGTATCTTAATTAGGCGAGGGAATGGACAGTCCTTGGCAGGCGGCGAAGATGGAAACACAACTCGAGCAGAAAAAACGATCCAGAATTGGCATCGTGATCCAAATAATTAGCGAGAATAGTAGTTAGGAAAGGCGCCACGGAAGCCTGGGAAAAGATCTCACAAAATTCTTAAAAACACGAGATGGCTTGAAAAAAAAAATATTGAGGGGTCGAAAAGAATATATTTCAACATTACCGCCTCTGGAATTACAAATTACAATACGTTATTTAAGATCTGGTGATCATTACATGGAAAAGAGACAGATTTACGAAATAAAAGTCAATAATGAAAAAGTAAAATAAAAAAAGCATTAAAAGTATCTTGAAGATCATGTAAGACCATTAGCATGTATACATAACAGTTACACATACAAAGGCAAGCCGCATTTGCATTTACATACTACAAGACTATAGAATTCACTTCTGAAAATGAATTAAGTGAAATCCAAAGACAACCTAGTGGTTGAGTATAAATTCGGTATCAATCACCATAAAATCACAGAGGGTGTTAGGAATGAGGCAATCATAATGACCAAGCCACTTCGCCTCACCCTCAAGAACCTGGCGTTCCCCATCGGCTGTTGACCTTACATTAATTTTCCCCTTTGACACAGCTACTTATTTGTCACTTGAGAGAACATTAGCGAAGGCACCATATTCTTAAAGACACCGTCAAAGATGGACTATAATCTGCTTCTCTATTCTCGTCAGAGTGAGAGGGTGGTATAAAATTGTACACTTGGTTGTTTATGCATACGATTACACACACAAATAAATCTTGTATCCTATGTCTATATATGTATAAGTAATATATATATATATATATATATATATATAGTATATATATGTGTGTGTGTGTGTGTGTGTGTGTGTGTGTGTGTGTGTGTGTGTGTGTGTGTGTGATAGAAAGAAAAAACGCGGTCAATAGCCTTAAAATTGTTCGAACAGCGTTCCACTACATTAGCTAAGACTGGTATTTAGCTAAACGCATTTAAAATGTAAAATACAACGTTGATATAATACATAATCATCATGGAACACTACGTGGAATACAACAAAGCAAGATCACCTGTAAAACAAACAAAAAAACAAAAGACAACACTGAACACAGAATCCCTTGACTCCTTGAAAGCCAACGCGATCCGGAATATTAACAAAAAATGTTGCAAGGAAAAAATGCTATTTCTATCTCAGCAAATCTGTCGTCAACTGCTTGTATTCATGCATATTTAACAGCAACACGGAAAAAGAAATACACCTCTACTCTCTTTTTAAAAATTCTTGACGAAGAACAAGCGCTGTTTGGACACAGTTCCTCGTCTTGTCTTTCTCTAAAATATGTTATACGTCTATGCATAGATTTCCAAGAGGCCTCTTGACATACCAACAGTAATGACGGTCTCATTACATTAAGATGAAAGACTGTATCCATTACGCATAGCACTAAAAAAATAAAAATATGCGTTTTGACTCGCTTACAGAGCCACTTAGAGGTGAAAAGCATTAAAGAATTTCTTTGCCCAAAATAAAAAGACAAAACTAGTTTTAAACTCTTTCTGTTCTACCTTTAGGACGGCAGCCTTCAAGGCCAGAAGAATGCACATTTTTGCCCGGAGTAAGAGCAAATCTAGTTACCACACTTTTCCAAAGAATTGTGCGAAAGAGAAGAATTTTGTCGATAGAACCTTCTGTACGAGTACTGCAAGAGAATTCCTGCACTTCTTTTAATGTATACGATGTTTAGAGGATTACTTGTAATAACATGAGAGCTTTATGCACCCTCTCTAAAACGGAGCTGTTATACCTAGAGAGAGAGAGAGAGAGAGAGAGAGAGAGAGAGAGAGAGAGAGAGAGAGAGAGAGAGAGAGAGTTAAAGGGCAAGTCATTTCAGACTTAAATATCGCTATTTCTTTTTACAGAAACTGTCGGAGGAAAACATTCACTGGCTTGACTGATACGTGGATTAAAGTTACGACCATGAAGCACAGATCAATTCTGAATACGTCAGCTTAGTTCGGGCAAGATCGATGAATCTTTAGGGTAAAACAATAGAAAAAACTATAACATCAGTCTCTAAATTTGCACGAAAATCTGTAAGCAAGGATCCACAAAAATTGAGCACCGTGGTGCTCGTGTCATAAGCTGCCGAAGCCCAAATCGTTGGGCATTATTGTTATGACTTCCAAACTACGACAGTTTCAAGGCCCCAAAGAATCACTGCTACAATCTTTCAAATTCAACTCCTGAAAGGTGAAAACATTCGATGAATTTTAGTAAAGATTATCACACTTTATAGCGATCTGCTGACCACAATCACCAATTCTATGCACTGTAATAGTCCCTGAGATTGCATACTCAAAACACAGAAGGCTGGAGATGCCTAACGTGATAGCAAATTGTCTGGCTATTACTGACCCTCCAGGTCTAAATTATAGCTTATCCGATAGATTCCAGTTTCTTTAAACTTTTAAACTTAATCAGTGGATACATTGACAACGACTGATCCTAACCATGATAATTTAATCATCAATCGCAGTCGAAGATACGGATTGAAGAGGAGGGTTGAGATTTCATTTAACATCTCAGCCTTATAAAGATAACACAAGCATCAGGCTTGATCATTCCTTGGATGGGTGACAACCAACGAAAGGCAGGAGGTAACTCAATGATTTCCAGCGATTTCTGCTCTAGTGATCATTACTGAAGCTTGCGACAGAACTTTGGAATGAAGTGCAAGCGGCAATGTGTCACAATGCAGCCTGGAAAAACCAACAGGAGGAAGAGACCAGATGACGATTATTCTTAAAAGATATTTTTACTGGATTTGTAGCTAAGGACATCAATCTATAGTTACGTCATGACGACAAAGTATGACTAAGGGGACTTTATAATACTGTGCATAAAAAAATTAGATTTGATTCCCTAGTTCCAAAGTTCATTGGTTATTTGTCATCTGTACCGTTTCTTATTACTATTCTTTAACGTTGCACATTCACGAAATCAGTATTCTTAAAATCAGGCAAAATAGTCTAACAGACACATTCGTCCGATAAAACTTGTAATGCGAATAACATTTGACTAAAGAGTCCAAGCACCTATTTCTCAGCAAATACAACTGGTGCGGACACCCTCTTACTGAAGACAGTTCACACCTCCTCCTAACTTTCACAACTCAAATAGCCCAAATTAACATGACGATAATTGCCATCAGTTACATTAATTTTTCAAAGTAAAAACGAACTATTTTTAAATGTCGGGGCCATCGACAGAACTGTTAAACTTTGCTTCAATTGTTCGTGCCTTGCAGCCAGAAGTTCTCAACGAATTATAACCTAATTCATCATAAAGGTATTTCACGATTTTAATTATATATCTGACAACTTTTAGTCCGTACTCATAATTTTACTATTTCTCTAATAACTTACCAACTGACTCATTTACTCAAACATTTATGCAAGCCATTGCATCGGTATTGTACGCACGGCTGCTAACTTGTTTGTAAGTCTAGATCACTACTGAAATCCATACACACACACACACACACACACACAAACACGTAACACCAGAACAAAAAGGAAAAAAAAACCTCTTTCCATACTGGCTCAATCTTTGCTGTGCTGATTGCTTAATTTGGAGTATGCAATCAAAAAAGTTTGCGCAGCGAGCTTCAATGGGTTTACACAGATACAGCCAGAAATCTGAAGATGGTGCTTAAAGTTGCCTGGGGATACTGTGATGGTCCTCTCATAAAGGCTGTCAAAGAGGAGAAGCCCCAAGTAGGATTGGGTTATTAGGCAGGCGGTTGGGGTGAGTGGAGAAGCAGAATTGGGGATTTGTAGGGAGATTGGACGCATTTATAATCATAAGAATTTGGAAATGGGGCGGAGGCTATTCAACACAGAAATGAAGAAAGAGTAAAAGTCAGAGAATATTGAGGAAATGCTAACAAAATCTAAAAGCACAAGTTATAGGTAGGAGAGGGTAGGATGAAAAAAGACAAGAGAGAGAGAGAGAGAGAGAGAGAGAGAGAAGAGAGAGAGAGGAGAAGCGAATTGCCATCGCCACATGAAACCGTAATGAGGAAACTTTGTGAGGTGGGACGTTATTGAGGAAGCCCCGAAGGGCGTTTTGTGGACCACTTAGCCTCTACACATGAGACGATCTGACCAACGGGGGACCGATGCAAAATTCACCGTTCAGATAAGGAAGGAATTTTACCCGGTGTTGTTTCGTCTGTGCGTATTCTTATTTTTTTTTTATGTTTTATTACTATGTTTTTGACTTTGACACTATGTCAGGGTTCTTAGAGGTTGTGCTTATTATAAAGGGGAAAAAATCATGATTTTTTTTTTTTTACCAAAACTTTACTGTTACACTTGGACCTCAAACGAAGGAGAGAATGAGGGGGTGGGTGAAGGGGGGGGGGGGTGTTGCGAGGCTTGAAATATGTTTCTGAACAGGAAAACTAATGTTAAAGGCATAAAAACAAACAACAAAAGGACGCCACCTTATTAAGTCACACACGCACCAATAATCCCTTGTCTTTGGATAACAACAGCTCCGTCATTTCGAGTAATTTACACTTTCCCGGGTATTGAAACATTCCAGTAGGTGATGACGGACATACTTATAATAATTATCCTGCAGGTGAGGATTATAAAGCATGGTATTGCACCTAATTAAAACTTGAAGCCTGGCAATTGCACTTCTTGCGTGTCTCAACTACATCCATACTACCAGAGTTCCACGTCTCATTTCAAAATGTATTTTCGCATAAAGTATACTTTGTAATATATTTCTGGCACTGCAAAGTTCTGTCAAATATCGAGAGCCTTTACTTACAGTCACCTCAAAATTAATAATAATAGCAATTGCTGAAGTAAGACATTTTCTGCACCAACATAATCATTACAGATGCAGATTTAAAAGCAGACAGTCAAAGCCTTCCAGGGCCATCCAAGACTTACGAGAAGTTTTTTAACCGTTCATTCTTCGGAGTTTTTTTTGATAAGCATGATTCACCATGAAAAAAGGTATCTGAATCAAGAAACGGGACTACAATATCCCTGTGGAACAAATATGACACCTGTCGCACAGTTAGTTGCTTACAAAAGTGACACCATCAGTTAGGGAGCTTTGACAGCCATTTGGTGAGATTCATAATTGGTAACGTGCATTAGTAAAACGCACACACACGATTGTCGTCCCTCATTGACGCAATATTCCAAATAGGCACACCTCTCTCTCTCTCTCTCTCTCTCTCTCTCTCTCTCTCTCTCTCTCTCTCTCTCTCTCTCTCCTAGTACTTACAAGAGCGTTGTTTATCTGAAAGCCAACTCTGTGACTGAAGATTAAGTCTTATTTTTGATTGACTGAGGTTATGGACCGTTTAGAATGGAAAGGTCACAATAGGTACATACTTAATATAAGCATTATTTAAACCCGAGAACCAACACTTTGTATGGAGAGAGACTTGTGAGTTTTTGTGACTTAAACCCCACTTACAAAAAATAGTTTGGTTAGCAAACATGAACTAATAAGTGGAAAGACAAAATGTTATAGAGCTGCCCGTCAAAGTTTTCTGGAACTGAACGTGAAAGTTCTTTCCATAAAGGTGAAGGTCACCTAAATTTAGAATTAGGACTGTAAAAAAAAAAAAAAAAAATGGCAACTTCAGTCTAACTTCCAATGGAAAGGCATGTTCCTAATATGCTACATTCGAAAGAGCTCATGCCGGCAGCGAGCTAAGACTGGTGAGAGTAGCCTAAAGAGCTGTATTGACAGAAAAAAAAAGAAAAAAAAAAAAGACAGGAGTTTTGTGGTATGGTCGCTGTCTCAATTCTTTCCATTGATAACGAATTTTTCCTAACTTTCATTTCGGTGGTGTTTGAGTTAATGATGCTCTGCTTTTCAGTCAACAATGCGAAATGACTGTATAAAAAATACTAAAAGAACTCTTTTCTCTCCTCTTCACCAAACAAAGAAAACATCAATTTTTTGTTGTAATTGGCATTCGGTCTGTGACTGGAACTCTAAAAACAATTATCAATTCCGACAAAACCTTTCCTAAAAATGGCCAGTCGTAAAACTCTCTTGTATAATGAGGCAACTTGTATTTTTCATTATAATAACCAAATAGCGAAAGGAATGTAATTATTTGAAAAGCCTCCTACCATTTTTTTTCATAATTTCCCTACGAGCTCATTTTTCCTGCCCTTCACCTGTTTACTAACTTTATTTTTCTGTTTGCAGTTCATTAGGATAAACAGGCAGTCTATTACATAAAAAATAAGAGAGGGGAAAAATAACCAGGGTAGCAATTCAAACAGGAAAAAAATAGCAATGCAGTGTCCTACATGGGGGGGGGGGGGGGGGGGGGGGACGACCCGAGCCGGCCTTCGAGAGTAAGACCATATCTGAAAAATGAATGGGCACAAACAAGCAATACAATAAAAGCGAGAAAAAGGGGGAAAACACTTAATCAAGTAGATGTCAGTTAGAATGTTCAGCCGCGGACAGAGGACCCTTGCGACCTCCTATTAATTCGTTTCAACAGCATGTCTCCAAACACTTGAGTGACATATCAAAGGTCTCCGGGAAGGAGAAAAACAGCATCTACTACAAAAACAACAGCAACAACAACAACAACAACAACAATGAGAAGCGAACCGATCAAAATCAAGAAAGACACCCTCGCTTCCGAAAAATGCCAAATAATAATAATAATAATAATAATAATAATAATAATAATAATAATAAAATAATAATAATAATGATGATGATGATGCAGAAGAAATCCACAATTTTGTCAGTATAAATAAATCTAAAAAAATATATACAAACCAGGAGATTTCGAGAGCATGCTCGTCCTTCTCTTCAATCTGACTAAAACACCAAAGTAACCATCGAACTAAACAGTTAAAAAAATAAATAATTAAAAAATAAAATGAAAGTTTAAAACGTGTTGTTATTAATTAACAGAATAAAGTCGGTCGTAATTTGAAGACAGACAATCCCGCAATAATAATAATAATAATAATAATAATAATAATAATAATAATAATAATAATAGTGTCATCCCACCTCCAAAAAAGGAAAATACAGATGCGTATCGAGGCATACAACAGTCAACGTCTGGATAAATACACATGTAACATATCTCAATGTAAATCTCAGTGATGATCAACATCTGAATTTCATAAGAACTCTCTCCCTCTCTCTCTCTTTCTCTCTCTTTCTCTCTCTCGGCTGAAAATAATTAAAAAGCGATTGAATGATCGGCTTTTAATCGAACTCCTGTAATGAACACGACCCTTGAATTATCAGTCTAATTTCCATGTGCATTTCCGGGGTCATTTTAGATAACTAATGCTTTAATCTTGCTTAATTTAATTTTTTTTAAAATTCATTTCATTAGATAAATATTTTCCGACGTCTCTATTTCTCCGTTTGCGCTGTGTGACAGCCAGGGGCCAATAAAAGACCCTTTTGATCTGTCAAAAATGATTAAGTCGCATAATGAAAAGAAATGAGAGAGAGGAGAGAGAGAGAGAGAGAGAGAGAGAGAGAGAGAGAGAGATGACAGTTATTGGATTTGAGAAATTTCACACGTCAAAGCTACACGCTTATCTTTTTTTTTTTTTTTTTTTTTTTTTTTTTGGGGGGGGGTTAAACTGTGTAGCGTAAAGGGATTTTCCATTAAGAAGAATTGAAAAAATCTGATTTTATGACACAACCTCTATTTTTCAAGTTCAGTTTAGTAATACCATGCACGCAATGAACTTTTCAATTAATTTATGTATAAATACACACACATATGCATATACTATAACATGTGTATGCTTAACATTAACATATGTAATATATACATTTATATACATATATGATATATAATTTAATTTATTACATATATATATATATGTATATTATATACCCCACACAACACACACACACATATATATAATATATATATGATATATATATATATATATATATATATATATATATATATATATATATATATATATATATATATATATATATAATATATATTATTCAATTAATAACAGGGTGAATGTTTTATTGGTATAAAAAATGATATCAGCATAAATATCAATTATCAAGAAAAGACAGGGAATGAAAAGAAAAGATTAATACATACAACTATTGCCAAAGACAGGAAAATTTAGACATTTAACAATAAATGGAAAAAAATATGGATAAGACACCGTCAATAATTACATGAAGAAAACGATGTAAACAAATCAAAAGAAAAAGCACACTTCAAGAGTGTGAGCAGAGCGCTCCCATTAACAAATAATACGCACTTCTAAAAAGCCACTTGTATGCTAATTCCAACATGGCCCGCCGATTAAACACATATTCGCCCAGAACCAAATTGTGTTGGGTAATTACTCTCTAAAACACCTCGCACATGGCATAATAACTAGCAAATAAAAAAAAAAAGTCTTATTGTCTCTGATAGTTAGAATCTCACAATATCACTTTATAGAATAAAGGGCTATGAACGACAGGAATTGTCTAGTAATCTGTTTTAAATATTCTAACATCCCAAAACGAAGTTATAACAATAAAAAATAATATTTTACCAACAGCTGCATAAAAAGCAACATTGCAGCAATGGTGTCATATAAACTTAAGAGAACTAAATATTTAATAAAGCCAACAGCGCTGAAGTGGAATTAATAATACTGAATATTGTACAACTTCTGCAGTAACAGCGTTACACAACTTAGAAGAAAAAAGTATTTACAACAACAGCAATAGAGCGGAAAAAGCAACAATTAAAGACAATTATCAACATTTATCAACATCAGTCGAGTGTGGAGCAATATTTTCAGTCAAACAACATCACTGAAGCGGAAGCGTGGCAGCAACACACTGCTAACGACATCAAAAAGAAGAAGAAGAAAAAAGAAAACCATTGCCAATGGTCCTCCGCAGTCATAATGTATGACAATAGTACCGCGAGTGATAACGTTGCCATAGGTCACTTCCATCAAAGCCCACACTTCGTGCAGTCATAAAACCCAGTTTAGACCTCCCAGACCGACTTTATTATGATCTTGATGCAGGACTGCGCAGCGCTGCCTTCATTTGTTGCACGCCTTGATGAAGATGGATTGTTGCAGAGGCCTAGTCGCAATCCCATCAGACCTTCCCCATTTTTTTCTCTATCCTAAAATATAGTTACTCTCACGTGGTTTTTATTTTATATATATATTTTTTATTCAACTGAGACTTCTTTTCACAGTGTGTATTTTTCCGTAAGTAAATGAAATATTAAAATGGCCCAGCGTTACTTTTATCAGTCATCATATTAGCGTATACAATTTAATAGGCCATGGCGAGCAACGTATCCTTTTTTTTACTTCAAAAATCTGTATTTCAACCAGGGCAACAACAAATAAATTCTCATACCCCACGATCCCTCTTCAATCTAACCTCTTGAAAAATAACTCTCCGAGAGAGAGAGAGAGAGAGAAAGAGACAGAGAGAGAGAGTGGAAAAACAATCCACAGCAGAAACATGAATGTAAATGGAGTCCTCAGTGTCATAGCACGAGAATAAGGCGGCAACCAAAGTTTCTGGGAAAAGTCAAAATCTCATCTGACAATATTAGGCTGAATAACCCAAGTTCAGCCATAATGAAGTACTCCAGGCGACGTCACACCTCCCAACTACTCCAACTTTTCTCCTCCCTGCGAAATTGATACTTGGCAGAGATTCTTTAAATTAGCACGAAGCACAACGAGCCCTGACTACCGCGTCCATGAAAAGAGGATGAGGATGAGGAGGAGGAGGAGGAGGAGGAGGAGGAGGAGGACAACCACATGCGGAAGGATAGGTGTAGCAAGGAAGGAAGGAAGGGGAACAAGCGGAACTTTCTTAAGCTTTCGACAACGACCAAAAGGCGACGTAGATCAGCCAGAGGATTAAGGATTAACTCGGCATGGAAGTACTGCATACAAGCGTATACATAAATAGAAATGCATGGATATATGCATTACCAAAAACACATAACGCACATAGTATATGATTTTTATGTCATAACAATAAATTTCACTAACCTACGAACATACTTATTTAAGAATCTAACGGCATGCAGCATTTGTAACACGCCCCATCTTCAAACAGAATCGCAATGACTATTTCTGAACTGATTTTCTTGATAATTTTCGAATCTTTGATTTCAATTCAATGCGGCCCCCCTAGGCTTTTTCAATCTGAAAAAAATTTCTCTTCTAAAAAAAAAATAATAATAATAAATCCTGTTCATCTTGCTTCTCCGTGAGGTTTCTAAGTCATCAGTAAGGCTCCTGGAATGAACTACCGACTCTTACTCATAAAACAAGTTTAATAAGACCACATACTACATACATCAGTTTCTCCTAAATACCTAAAAATGATGTTACGTTGTCAAGCACTTTCTCTTCCAGTTTTCTAAATAATTTCCTCTGACAGTTTTCAAAGGAGACGAAATCATCTCGTGGAGAAATCTAAAATAAAAAAGAAAAACTCGAAAAGTAATAACAAACATTGTAATTAACGGCAAAGACAAGACGAAATAAAAAACAATTAAGCGCTGGTGCATAATGAACAGGCCTTCCAAACAGAAGTTTGGGCGCCGTGAGAAAAATACCCTTTTAAATATTCAGACGGTGGGGCTGTGTTCGACCTTTGTTTTGAGTAGAGTCTCGTCATTTGGCATTCAGGCGTCAGTAGTAAATCACCGGAACGGAGTTCTAGCAGTAATTTGTTATTCACTCGTTAAATATTCAAGAAAAATACATACCTACGCGACAATTCGTCGGATACTAATTAATGTTTCATGCTACTCCTTCACAAATACAACGAAATCTAAATCTCTGACTTCTGCATTAGGAATATACAATGATACACGCACATATACATACATATAATATATATATATATATATATATATATATATATATATCTAACACACATATAATATATTATATATATATATATATATATATATATATATATCACACACACACACACACAATATTATATTATCATATATATATATATATATATATATATATATATATATACATATATACTATAATTGTTCATAGCATAGTTAGGCAACTGGTTTGCCTCACTCTATTTTTATTTATTTTTGTTAGCCTTGCTCTTTCTTTCGTATAGGTAGGTGTTTTAAGATTTTAGTGAAGTCCTGTACTTATAATTTGTTTGCTTTTGAAGGTAATATTTAATTTTTACTTTTTGCTTTATTCAGAGCTATTGCCATTACATTTTTAATATAAATTAAATTAATTTGAGTATCAATGTTCGCAAATTGTATATATTTTTAGCCTTGAAAATGCGACTTGGAATTCGTCGCGAAACGTCGGCACTGAAATAAACTGTTAAAGGATGAGCGTGCCTTTCCCTACTACTTCCTTCGTGATATATCATATGTCTATATAAACATAATATATGTCATATGTTTTATAATTGTGTGTATATATATATATATATATATATATATATATATATATATATATATATATATATATATATATATATATATATATATATATATATATATATATATATATATATACATATGTGAGTGGGTGTGTGTGTGTGTGTGTGGGTACACATACATGAAGCAGATGTCGAAATCATTTAGCTTTAGAAGGCACGGTACAATACATTTCCTTTCCCAGGCGAGGTCGCCTTAAATCTGACGAGATAATCTCGTGACTCCTCTCTCGAGCAACGTGTCAGCGCCCTTTAACTTCCTCGAAGGTATTAAAGCGACGAACGTCTTTTCCAGGCGCTTTGCCACAGAGGCACGCTCCTCTGAGCGAAGGGAAACACACTTTCATCTTCTATGTCGGGTCAATTACCGTTCCGTGACATCGGTAATTATCACGAACGCTCGTCGTACTGGGGAGGGTGGGGGAATAAGGAACAAAGTAATAAGTAGGAAATATATAATAATTCCAATGATTGAGTTCATACGGAATGAATAAAAGTGAAGAGATTAATCTGGGGAGATGGAAGAGTGAAGGGTTGAGTGGTTCTACAAAAAACAGCAAAAGAAAATATAATTTTTTTTTTATAGAATAGTATCTGAAAAGTACCATAATGCAATCCACTTTTCAATCCAAACATCTTGTAAAATAAATAAATAAATAAATAAATAAATAAAAAACCCCGTGTCCCTTCTTTTCACAAAGTAATGCGGGACAACCGAGATTATCTTCACTTATAAAACGAAAGAGGAGCAGCATGAATAAATAAATGGATTAAAGATAATTGGTCCAAGAAATTACCTTTGCATAAAAACAAAGTCAATTGCAATGTCAGCTAAGTTCATAGCCATGTTAAACCTTTTTCAATCTTCAACCTAAGAAGGAAAAAAAGAGGAAAAAAAAGCCATCTCAAGGCTTATTCACTTGAGATAAATTTTCAGATTGAAGATACAATATACACAAGAATTCCGCTTCGCCTGGGAGTCAGAATAACTCGTTTGTAAACCTACTGATTGTATTGAGTCTTGAGAAATCACTGGCTAAATCATACAAGCAGAAAAATGAAAGGGAAATAAAAGTTAAATACATTTCTAAATATGAAATTGACCACACGGTATCAAAAAACTTTTGAAGGTTAACAGAAAAGTTGTTTATATATATATATATATATATATATATATATATATATATATATATATATATATATATGTAAAATGTACAAGAGAACGAGCATCTACACATGATCTGTGCCCAGTGCTTGTTCTCCGCATGAGAGAGAGAGAGAGAGAGAGAGAGAGAGAGAGAGAGAGAGAGAGAGAGAGAGAGCACGCTCTTGCGATGCACTTTACTCAAGACTTATTATACAGCATTAACTTTCCAAGATTAAAACAATAATGAACATGTTCCTGGGTCGCATTTCATACACGACGCTAAGCAGACGGCGTCAAGGAAGCTTACGGTTGAGACCCTCCTCTATTTCTCCCCACGTCTCTTGACGCCTAATGCCAACAGCATTAGTCGACTTCCAACAAAAATTCCGGAAACCTCTTGATGGGCAACGGTTAAGCCAGAGTTGAGTGAAAGGCCATAGGAGCTTCGTAGGAAACAACTTTGTACGCATTTCTCAACTTGAACCTCATGATTCTCCGGAATGTAAACAAGAACAAGGAAAATTATAAGCAAAATCTCTTGTAATTGAAAATGACTTCCATTCAGAAGTCATGAATCTGACGGAAAACTTTTAAGGAAAAATCTACGGCAATGTCATTCTGTTAGCTATCATATAAATGAAACAATATGTATCGGCTTTTACAAAGAATGATCCAGTCATTTTACATATTATAGGTAGCTTTATGGTGCATTAAATTCTTTAAAAAAGAAACAGAAAATCCTTACAGAACGACAAAAAACATATCCATAATAGAAATACAAAAACACAGTTAGTTCAAAATGACTAAAAACAAAATGTATAAAACGTAAGTAAACTGTCTTCGAAATTCCTCATAATCAAACAGGTGATTTTCATATATATTTATTAAATATCCAAAAATCCTTACATAGAGAGAGAGAGAGAGAGAGAGAGAGAGAGAGAGAGAGAGAGAGAGAGAGAGAGAGAGAAATTCCTTCGTTTTAAGCAAGTAAGCACCTAACTTAGTGTGAACATTAATTAAGGCGTCCATGCTCTAAAAATACCAAGGAAGAAGTTGTGTGCTGGTCAGGGTAATGTATGTATATATATATATATATATATATATATATATATATATATATATATATATATATATATATATACATATGTATAACATCTACATACATACACACCACACACACACACACACACACATATATATATATATATATATATTATATATATATATATATATATATATATATATATATATACATATATATATATATATATATATATATATATATATATATATATGCAAAATATTCAAATTATATACACACCAAACAAAGTTCGTCAATACTACCGTACGTTCAAGAGTGAACTTTAAAAAAACACACACGATATAGTTTGAACTGCAGCTCTGTGACGGTTCTGTGTTGTATCTTAATCAGGGTCCAGCTTTAAACAGGTATTTATTTTCCAATAGTTCTGGGCAAGGCTAAACTTTACACATTTTCAAGAAGTAACTGAAGAATAACGGAAGTTTATTCTGCCTCGCTTCTAAGCGTGGGAACGCTTTACTCTATTGCATCTGGTGTGTATGCCCGTGTTTTAAGCAAAGATTTATTTACATCCTTTTTCATTTATTTGTTTAGTGTATCACTTCCGTTTCTATTAAATAAGAAGTGATTTATAGTTTTCCATATCCTCTTAGTTATGAGAAAATGAGTTAATCTTGTTTTACCGTTCATTGTTCGTAAAATTGGCACGTCATATTGTGGTTTTATGATTAGAATTTAAAGGTAAAATGTTTTCGCGTGTATTTTGGCACGTTTTACTCGAGAGAAGATAGCCTTGTATTTTGTGGAGGTTATTTTCAGACACTTCTTCTTCCAGTTAAAGGAAAGAACTGAGGATTACACCGATCGCCTGCAAAGATTGCATGGAACGGACTCCCGGCCTCCGACTTCTTTTACATACAAATGGAGATTTTTTCCCTCCCATCAACGGAAGCCCAGAACTCAATATGCGCTGGTGTTCATTCTTTCTCTCTCCTTCATATACATACACACACACACATATACATACATATATATATATATATATATATATATATATATATATATATATATATATATATATATTTATATATATGCACACACACACACACACACACACACACACACACACATATATATATATATATATATATATATATATATGTGTGTGTGTGTGTGTGTGTGTGTGTGTGCGCGTGTGTGTTTTGATGTTTATTCTTTATCTTTCTTAATGTTTGGTGTATATACGTATTTTGCATACATACATTATACATAATTATGAGACTTACAAACTTTACTTGATAAGGACTGACATTCTTTTTTTAATATAAGATCCGAGGGAATGCATTGTATTTAATAAAATCTAAAATCCATTTGACATCCCATAATTTTCCCAAGAGTTTCTTAATATGATTTCATCTACCTGCCAAGCAGAGTAAATGAAAAAACACCGTCAATGCGGTTATGGAGCAGCCTTACGGCATCATTAAAAACATGACTTACAAAGGATATATTTAAAACGCTAATAATATAGAACTCATCGAGAGAGAATTGAAGTTTTGGTTTTTTACTTACTTCCATTCCCCCTTCCTTTCTCCACTCTTGCTGTCCAACCTATCGGACTATATATTCTTTGTGCAAACTGTGGGGTTTCTCCCAGTTCCACCTTAACATCTTTATACCATACCTCCTTTGCTGGACCTCTACATCTTGCTGTCCAACCAATTTAAGTGCTCCAGTGCTTGGCTTGGCACCCTAAAAATCATAAAATCAATCAAATCATAAAGAGTTAAATCCAACTTAGGCCAATTAAGTGGAAGGAGCCTTTAGGATATTTCATATGAGAGACAGAACGGACTGGCAGTCAAATCACTTACGGAAGAGCTTTTCCTCGAAGGTGGCACTGGGCATCAAGTATTCAAGGGTGCGTTGCCGGCCTGCATCTTCCCGAGACTTCTTCATTAACCTGTCTATCATTTTCTGGGTTCTCATGAATACTTCACAAACATCCATTCCTCCGAGACTAATTCATAGAGATTGCAGTTGAGTCTACGAGTTGACTCACACCTGACCACACTTGGGGGGGAGGGGGGTATGCATGCGTGTGCGTATCTGACAACAAAGTTTGTTGAGTCTCACCTCCCATAAAAGCGTTTTGGAGAGAGAGAGAGAGAGAGAGAGAGAGAGAGAGAGAGAGAGAGAGAGAGAGAGAGAGAGAGAGGTGGGATTCACATATAGTTAGTTTAAGCGTCAATGTTTATGTAGGTAAGCGCTGATGAATTATTTAAGAGACTGTGACTCGAGGGGTATCTATCTGAGAGATTAATTTCCTATGCAAATAACCTTCAGGAAAAGCTTCAGTTCCTACAAATAGTACATGAGCCTAATTCGAACACGGAGCCGCGGCCAAAGAAGGTTGATACAAAATAAATACAGAGAACTCAAAATGTCAAGCGATGAACGACGTAAGCCTTTGAATGGACGGTTACAATTTATGTTGAAACTTGACACCTACCTTAATCCCTTAAATTTATGTGGTTTAGGGCAAGGGGTTAGCAACCACACTGTAACAATACTTGTTGAAAACCGGAAGAGTATCGTGTAGTGAGAATACATATATATATATATATAATATATTATATATATGTATATATATATATATATATATATATACTATATTATATACATACGTATATATATATATATATATATACCTATATATATATATATATATATATATATATATATATATATTCGTGTGTGTGTGTATATATATATTACACCATTATTTTGAAGGTGGCGTACGTAAACTTTGGAATACTTGCTCGAGTGACTGCTGACGAAAAATAACGACTCCAATTTAGAGGCTGAAGGACAGAAAGGGAACAGGAAAGAGAAGCTACAGTAGGGTGCTAACAGAGCGACTGATTGGCATACCTGGAAGTGTAAGGTATGTCTGGAAAAGTGGAAAAAAAGTACAACCGGAATACGTTAAATTTTTTTTTGAATTTTTTTTTTTTGTAAAGTAAACTGACAGAAGTGGCCACAAGAAATAGAGAACAAAACATTTCTGGCATACTGGGAAAGTGTAAGGTAAGATCCTGAATGAACATTAAGACAAAAAGAACTGATGGAAGAAGAACAATGTGCATTCATACAAAGGAAAAGGTTATGCGTAACAAGAATTTCTTATGGAAAAATAATGTGCAAAGTAAAATGCAGTAAGGGGGGGCGGGGGGAGCTGTAATAAACGAGGTATTCATGAGCGTAGAAATAGCACATGGCAGAATCAATACAGATGCAGCGTATGGGGAGTTAAGGTTATATATAGCATAGAAGGTATTTTGTTGAGAGCAATTAAAAATGTTCTTGATTGACGAGCGTTTTAGAATTAGTAAAAAAAAACAACAGTTAATTTGATGTTAAAGTGGGTCAACCACAAGGGTATGTAAGCCTTCATGGCAATTAATATTATTACTGATGGAGTGATATCAGTTGTCGTAATAAGGAGTGAGATGTAGGTACAAAAATGTAGCATAAAAACATCGGTCCTAAATTTAATATGGAGTGGTTGATGGTTGCAAATGTTACTGTGTTGACTGCAGAAACAGCGGAAAGAATTCGAGGGCAAGGTTGACAGAGTTGAAATTTGATAGTGACGATGAAGAAAAATAAATGGGGCAGTGAACATTGACATACAGTATATCCATTAAAGGATGGATATACTGTATGTCCATACGAGCCACACACAATCTCACACACACACACACACAATATATATATATATATATATCTATATTATATATATATATATATATATATATATATATATATATATAGATACTATATATATATATATATATATATTACTATATATATATATATATATATAACACACACTTACATACACACATATATGTGTGTGCCCTACAAATTCATCTTAAGAGTATACTTGCATGAACAAAAAAGAACAATGTCCGTATACCAGGCTGATACACATTTAAAACCGCAGACATTCATATAAATGAATATTAGTTTCATAGCGGAACTTATCAATCAAATCTCGACATTCATGCATACTCTTTATAGCACACATCCTTCTGAGCTTCCTTTCCTTCTCTTATTCCCTTCATACACTTCAGGCACCGTTTCGCTATGGTTCTTTTTGTGCTGTGGACAAAAATCTAAAAAGATGTGAGGTTGTCACATATATCATGAATCAAATGACACTGGTCATGTACGAGCTGACACCGACTTTATATATATATTTAATATAATTAATATAATAATAAATAAATAGATATATATTATATATAGATATAATATATATATATATATATATATATAATATATATAGATCTAAATATATAAAAAATTATAATATATATAATATATAATATTTATATATTATATATATATATATATATAAATGATAAATAAGGAGCTTCTGGTATGAACAAGACAAATATACAAGACATTTGTTCTTATCGAGTCAAAGTTCTCTGCATCTTCCGTAACCGATTCGGGGAGAGAAAAAGAAAGCCTCGTAGCCACGACGTACAAACCGGTCCCCGGTGTAGCGCGGATCCATTTCGAAAGAATGGCATCACGAGAAAGGACGCAACAAGGAAGAAGACGAAAGAGGCACCGTTCCTTGTTCCGTAATAACCACGACGCCGGTCTCAAGTGCTCCATTACGGGGGTAGCGGAGCCGGGTAATGGTTGCAAAGAACCATCCCCGCAAAGCGACCTCACTTATCAGATACTCCTAACTTACGAGGGTGACCGTTAACTGAAGCTGTAATAGCGGCAGCAGTAATATCAGTCATAACTGAGTCTCTATTGTGCGGCGGAATCGTCCCGTCCGACCATTATGTGCCATCCGGGAGAAAGGCGACGGGGGGGAGCGGGAACTACAAAAACAGAAACTTGACGCACTAAGTGGGTCCCGTAAGCCAAAGCAAAGTCGTACCCAGGAAGAGGGATGCGGACGGGAAAGAAAGGCGCCTGTACTCCTTTAGTGCTCTGCAAATAAGCTTCACGTTCCCTAACGTTATCTGTATAAGCTCCTCATTAACCACGGGACTGGAAATGTGCTTAGGATATGTATGCAAGCGAGTAAGTATGTATGTATGCATGTAAGTGTAGAATTCTTCATAACATAACGTATAACTCTACTAATAAAATATTGCTACACTAAGTTGACAGTCGCAGTCGAAGTCCAAATTTGTCAACACGCGTTCTTTATTAGGAACATTTTCGACCAACTGGTCAAGTTCTAAATATATTAATAAGGTAGCCTTCTACTCAAAGTCTGTCGAAATCCCACTTATCTTAATGTTCCTATTTCGAAATTACCAACATATAAGCTGTAAATATTTTTGTACGAAAATTTAGTGCGTAAATTCACTTTCGTAACAGCGCCATGCCACTGAGGAGCAAATTATTTAAGAACACCAAAATGTAACTGACACAAAAGGGACGAGCCTGATAAATCAAATGAGTATCAATAGGAGGCCCACTGAAAGCAAAACAGAAAGTTGAGACGAGATGTGTTATCCCTAGTTCTTTCCGTTTCACGATATCGACAAGAATGAATTTACTTCTGGGAACATGGTCCGTATCCGTATTATCAAATTCAAATTAACTTTTCAATTAAATTTCACTTGTCTCATCCCATTTCGCAACATAAAAGTGTATATATATATATATATATATATATATATATATATATATATATATATATATACTTACATACGTATATAATAGATATATATATATATACATACATACATATATACATACATACATACATGTGTGTATAGATAGACAATTAGACATATATATGTACAAGTAGAAATAGTTAAAACCACTACAAAGGTCAATGACAATGACGGCTTCAATTTCAAAAGCAAGCACTAGGCGATTTCTGGTCAATTCTAGAGGTCTAATGACACAATCATACAGAAACAGAGTAAAGAAACAAACCGCTAAGTTACAAATAAACAAGCAAATATATAAGGCGATATGAATGACACTGAGACATCTAACGGCGCCGCATAAAGAACGAAGTAAACAACTATAACGATTTGATAGAGCTCATGAAATGCGCGACCTCGATTCTATGTAGCTGCGAGACGAATTCACTTACGCCTCTCCGTCAAAAATAAATGAAACAAACCTATTCAAATGTCGTACATTCTTATCTACTGGACCCCAGTCATAAAAAACCAAAAGACCCTAATACAAAGAGAAATTCATTCCAAAACCCTTTGTGGAATTCAGGAAAGAATGTGACATTTCACTTAGTTTATAAATTGACATTTAGCGAATTTATCGTTACCAAAGGCACTACTGTCATGCATACCACGCCTGAAGGTCAAATTCTCTTTCTGCATATCTGACCATAGCTGACCCACTCTCACTCAAAACCCGAAGCGATCTTCTGAATCTTTCAGCACGAGTTTAAACTTGAGCACGACTGAACGAGGAATAGTTGTCACTCTCCCTTAAGAACATTATTTAAAGGCATTCATAAATTTCACCTTTAAAGACCAGCTGAATACTTTTTGGCACCGCAACTGGATATCATACAGAGAGAGAGAGAGAGAGAGAGAGTCACAAATTTAACTTTTAAATGCTACCTGAATACTTTTTAGCCCCACAACTAGATACCATACAGAAGAGAGAGAGAGAGAGAGAGAGAGAGAGAGAGAGAGAGAGGAGAGAGATAATATACAAAATCGCTGCATTTTCATTAAATACTAAGATTGAAATACCCTTACTCAGACAGATGACGGCACAAAAAAAAAAAAAAAAAAAAAAAAAACTTTTCACTCCTCACACTTCCCCAAGTTCCTTTTCACCCTCCCTCACCCAGCCCCCACACACACACACACTCGAGCTCACCCCGAGAAAATCAGGAACATCCTAATTCAGTTTCGTAATTTTTCACTCGGAGGTTTTGGGCCAGGGAAAGAAAGAACGGAAAAAAAAAAAGAGACGAAAAGAAAGAAAGAAAGAAATGGCGTGAAAGTTGGGAGTGCAATGTGACAGATGTTTTCGTTCGCACGACAACACGAAGGTCCTTCCGAGACCCGACGTAGTCGTTGGAGAAGAGTCCGTAAGATCAGACTGAAAGGGAGGTAGGTGGGTGGGGTTGGCCCGAGGGGGGGGAGGGGGGTGGGTGGGTTGCAGAAAATAATCGGAACAAAACACTTGGGGGACTCTGGTATGATACCTGGAAGGGATTGAGAAGGCGAACTAAACATCGAGTAAAATAATTTTTTTCAACAGGTATACAACAGGTTGACAAACATGTTCCTCAGGTCACATTCGCACAAAGCATCTTAATCTAATCAAAGGGTTCTAAAAGGTGACCTTGGCAACTGTTGTGGGCAACTGCACTAAAATACTTTATCTTTTCAATTATAAGATTTATCTACATTCTAAATTTACCCATCAATTCAAACTAATCCAATTTTTACAAATTTGCATAAAAAGGCGGTAAGTGCTAAAAGCATTACATTCCTCATACAAATTATTTTGGGCATAATTTTGTTTACATTTTAAAGAGCCGACCAATGGTATTCCCATAACATCATATCAAACATCTTAATCAACCACCAGATTATATATATAAACTGAATCAACAAGTAACCATTAAATAAAACCAAACCAAATATTCAATATCGATAAAATCTAGGCACAAAATGTTTTCGTAAACTTCAATGACAATAAGATTACTTGAAACTTTAAAAATAATTGTCCACAACGTAAAAGGAGAGAATAATTCTCCGAAATCAACAAAACTTGCGTTCCGTCCCTCTGGAGAACCAAAACACGTGTGTTTTGTACTTGCTAACTTTTGAGAACATCATTTCCCCATAGCTTCATCCAGCCAATTACGGCAGAAAAAGAAATAATATAATTTCCCGTCCAGCCGATTCTCTTTTAAAAGGAAAGTTCCCTCGGTAAAGTGAGTGGAATAAACACACCAACAACTGTATCTGAAAATTCTTGCCGACTGATAATAAAACTGACCGAATGATATGCATGCAAGCGTTGTTGTTGATTCCTTTTGTCATCAGTTACAAATGAAACTTATTTGGATATCACTTCTAAACGAAACCTCTGACCCTGTCACGAGTTCAACCACGGAAGGGTAATGATGAGGGTTTGATCTGAGAAAGAGATCTAGAAAATCACAGAAATAACTTACAAGGATCTAAAGATCGAGCTGGGAGAAAACCATTCAGCCGAAATAAAAAGTAATAGTTTAGAGAGGAAGGCAGCGCAGCTAAGTTTGTTTGTTTTTGTTTGTTTGTATGGTGTTTGTATGTTGCATGGAACCAGTGGTTATTCAGCAACGGGACCAACGGCTTTACGTGACTTCCGAACCACGTCGATGGTGAACTTCTATCAACAGAAATACACATCTCTAACCCCTCAGTGGAATGCCAGAGAATCAAACTCGCGGCCACCGAGGTGAGGGGCAACGACCGTACCGACCACGCCACTTAGGCGCTTCAGAGCAGCTAGGGGTCAAAGGGACTCTGCAAACACCCTTTAATAATACCTACTGTGCACCTCGCGAGGTACGCTGACAGCATTACAACACTAGGGGGTTAATGATGAGGGTAATAATAACTGCAAGAGTCTCAAATTTGTCTGGTGTCCCTGAAACACATACAAACATCTATGAATGTTAGGGCACTATACTCTGTTTTTTTTCCATCTGTCTATCTGCCTGTGGTGTTTCCGTATGGTAACACTGCGTCCCGGGCTTTAGATAGTTACATTCAGCTTACATTCAACAACAATAACAATATCCTATTTCGAATATTAACGGTGTACTTCGCATACAGTAAATTATCAAAATACTTTCAGTTGCAAATGTACACCCAGATATCCTTTTATTTACCTAAAACTTACACATACCGTAACTATTTAAAGCCCGGGATGCAGTGTTACATACAAAAACACCACAGGCGGATGGACAGATGGAAAAAAACAGAGTATACATTTTCAACCATAAAGAGGGAAAAGCATTTGGGTTTAAGGACGTCCGTTCAACGCAGCTTTATGGCATGTCACTAAAAGAGAAAAAGGGCATTATCAGCTTTGATATGAGGAAGTTCGGCGTCTGAATAATGGACTTAGTATGAAAATAGTTCTTTTAATTCCTTAAAATATTTTAACACCAAGATTCTGAGAACCTTACAGCGGTCCTTCTGTTTTTTTATTGAGCTCTTCAGGGGATCATAAGATAACAAGGTTTTTAAGTAGCCACCTTACGCTTTCTCTTTCTTCACACTGCCAAGACTCTAAGGATGTCTGTCAGTTTCATGCACATTTTTGTATACAATTTAGATTGGGAAAAATTAGTATAACAGTATAAATATTGTTATATCTATATTTATATTTATATATATATATATACATATGTATATAAATTTAAACCTGTGTATATAAATTTAAATTTGAAAAAATTAGTTTACCAGCATTCATACGATGACATACGAAAATTAACTGCAGTGACAAAACAAACAAATATTCGATCCTTACGGGCTGCTCTTGAGCAAGAGCCCGTGCTGGCATAAAGCCAGCTTAATCTTCAACAACAACAACAACATATTTGGTTTACGTTTTCTCTATATCAGCCTCATATTAGTCAGGAAGCAAGTGAATCAAAATATGTGAGCAATATATATAAATATTGTTCACATATTTTGATTCACTTGCTCTTGACTAATATGAGGTTGATATAGAGAAAACATAAACCGAAAACTTGTCTGTTTTGCCACTGCAGTTGTTTTTTCGTATATCATCGTATAAATACTGGTAAAAAAACTATTTTTCCAAATTTTAAATATATATATAATGTATATATTATATTTATTATATATATATATTATATATATATATATATATGTATGTATTGTATATATATATATAAAAAAAAAAAAAAAACCCACACACACCACACAACACATTATATATATATATATATATATATTGATATATAATATAATATATTATATATATTGTTCATACAACTTATAAAAACTTCCTCCTATTCTGGTCGCCCTTTCCAAACTATGAAGAGCCAATTTGAAACAGAAAGAGCAATAGGTAGTTGGAACGCAGCAAAACAATCAAAAAGTTTTCACATTTTCTATAACTATGAGACACATAAAAATGTGAAATAGAGATACTTGGACCCACATCATCGCTAAAACTTTACGTATTCAGAAAAAGTGTATTCCTTTTTCATACCGGTAGCTTCGGCACAATAACACCCGGGTACAGACACACACACGACGAACACACACACAGAAAACACGTACAAATACTAACACTAATACTCAACCAAGTTATCACTGTGAAATAGGAAGAAAATGCTCAAACAAATTTTATTCCTTCTAAGAGAGTTCGTAAATTACGCAGGTTATGCTATACTAACTAAATATCGATGAGTTTTTGTGCATAAACACTACACCAGTACACATTCCAGCCATGGACTTGGATGTATTGTATACGGTCGTTCAAAGGAAGTTTTTAGACCATGACACTTTATGGCAAAAGCGCTTAGGAAACAACAGACCTCTCTCTTACATATAAATTATCCATATATTAATATATATATATATATATATATATATATATATATTTTTATATATATATATATATATATATGTGTGTGTGTGTGTGTCTGTGTGTGTGTGTGTGTGTGTGTGTGTGTGTGTGTGTGTAAGTATATATTGTTAATTTTACTTATTCAGTGAACACATTGGGATTATGTAGACGAAAGAACAAACCTTTCGTCGAAAAGTTTTCTCAAAATCGTAAACGCGGGATGAGAGCATTTAAAACATATGGACCTCCGCGATAACTGTTGTATAATCCTTGCAAAGTGCAATGGAGAGTAAATAAAAACAAGCCGAAACGTGTAAAAATCATCAACCTAAAACGAATATGAAAAGTTTACACCAGTGATGACTTGGATCAACATATCACAGCAATGCAGGACACTGAAAAACAATACACGATATTCGCGTGAAAAAAAAAGTTGGGAAAGAAAAAAATAACACAAACCATTACACATATACAAAGAATGGCAATCATCAATACTTAAAACTGGAAAACGAAATAGAAGGAAAACGTCAACAGTACCACGTTACAGAACATGAAACCAATTTTAGCTTCTGTTCCTTTGACGAATGAACTGAGAAAAGCATCAAAATAAGAAAAAATAAGAAATGCAGACAATGGTAACTTTAAAGCTTCCTGGAAACCACAAGGCTTTTCTCACTTTTTTTCGTTGGAAAAATAAACCATCATTCACTTCCCCTCTCCTCTGTCGGGCATCCATGCATATTTACGCGCTATATATATATCTATAATATATATATATATATATATATTATATCTATATATATAATATATATATATATTTATATATATATATATATATATATATATATATATATATATATATATATATATCTATATATATAGATATATATATATATATAATATATATGATGATCACACAGTGTATATATTATGTGTTGTGGAAAACCGCCTGAAAAAAGATACACACACAAATATAAACAAAGAACCACATAGAATCGCACACATATAAATGCCAAGGTGAAGGAAAGAAAAGAATAAGAAAAAAATGGATATGAAAACTCAGCCCCATCTCCGTTTCCTAAAGCGCGAATGTCCTTTGGTACGCCATAGAAAAAAAAAAAAAAAAAAAAAAAAAAAAAAAAAAAAAAAAAAAGCGCGCGCGCACACTCGCACACACACACACACCTGGGTTCACGAAGATGACGGGATTACGTTCCGAAACTGACCCGTTGAATTCAGAGAAATGTAATTTAAAAAGAACCTTTCTATGACCCCGGATGGATAAAAGAGAAAGGCGACATTCTTTATGACGGTACAGTCACTCTTACGTTATCTCCAGGTTATGAGACCCGGTCGAGCAACTGGAAATATATACGCTCTGCTATCTCACGTTATTATCCCTTATTCTCTTTGAATTCCCCGCGATTTCGGAACCGGATACGGAGAATCCGGAAAGAAGTCCTGCAATTTCGCATTTTCCTTCACGGTCATTGTGGCACATTTTTGCTTGGCAGACAATGCGACAAAATCTCAAATGCATATCCGTTGGCATGTCTGTGTGTCAGCCAACGTGTACAGTTTTAATTATTCAACTGACATATCAAGGGTATATACTTCCTCAACATGTACGTATGTACTCGTATGAATGATTCCTTGAATTGATGCATACTGAGCTAACGGACTAAGGTTATCCTTATTCAACTTACAGAGTGTTATCACGCTTTTTTATTCTTTCAAATATTTGTTCAGAAATTACTACTATCTTTACATAACATAACACACTAGTGTTGCCAATTGGTATGTGTTTACCCTCCAAACTGTGCATAAGACTTACACAAAACCGTGGAAATAAGTGAAATTAGCGAATCTATTTGTAGTATATATACAAATTAGAGCAATTTTATCATTATTGCATTACTATGACAAATAGAATTCATGGAAACAGTTTGTAAATGCATCGGCGCATGTGTGAAGCTCTGCTAAATTGCCAACGATGCAACAAACATACATGAAAATCATTTCCTCTAACTTCATAAATCATCTACATACCCATTGTAATTCCTGTTCCATGCGCTCTTATAATTCACATTTTCTCAAATGCACAATCAATCCTTATCAGACTCAAAACTCTTGACTACAGTACCTTAGCAGACCTGGGACAAACTTGACTCCTTTTTCTTTCCGCAAAGCTTCTACCATCATTTTTATATTTTCTAGGTGCCACTGACAACAGTATTGGAAAAAGTGAAGATTTTCTTGTCACCCCTCCGATTTTCTGTAGCTTTTACTCTCTCTCTCTCTCTCTCTCTCTCTCTCTCTCTCTCTCTCTCTCTCTCTCTCTCTCTCTCTCTGTCGCTGCAACCAATTTTTTCTCGATTTAAATGTAAACCATTAACCTGAATCGGTTAAGGTATTTCTAAATTCACAAATAAAAAATTTGAAGACAAGATATCGATGATTAGAAGGTATATAATATATATATATATATATATTATATATATATATATATATATATGTATATATATATCAATGATGATGAATAATATGTATATATTAAGCACTCCAAATAAAACTTGTCCAGTCAATGATGAAAAAGCCAAGATATATCATAAGTGATACACAAATCCTTACACAACTAATTCTTTGCTTTAATATATTGAAATAAAAAAAAATGAGTAAAAGGCGGCAAAGTTAAAGGAAGTCTTCTGGTAACGCATAAAAAAAATTCCAACTGAATTATTATTCCGTTCTCTGAACATCCCCTTCAATTCAAAAAGAAAAAAATTGGTACCAATCATATCTTACGTATAAAAAAATAAATCTAAAATGTTCATCAGTACAGAGAGAAATGAGAAGAACAAGAAAAAATAATAAAAAATATAAAAAAAAAAAACGAGAGAGAGAAATCGACCCTCGGGGAAAATGTAGCTGTGATCATCAAATGACTTGCTTCTGAAAAAAGTTCGGACGGTGCTATTATTCTTGCACCAGGAGGCAAAAGGGGCGATGAAAGAGCTTAATGGATTTTTCTCTGTTCGACATAATTCATAAATTCGCCCGGAGCTGGAAAACATCACGGCGCAAGGTGTCCTTTTCATTGGCCCTTGTCGCCCGGCCATTGGACCAAACGGCATATGATTAAAAATTTACTTTTGAATATGGTCCAAAAGTTAAATAATAATAAATAATCTGGAAAAACTAGAGGCTGAAGTAGCTCCAGGACTCATGCAGAAGAGTGTGATCCTAGAAACGGCGCAAGTAGTAAGAAAAGTGATGGACTCCTAAGGAGGCAGGATGCAACCCGGAACCCCACACTATAAATAACACCCAGTCGAATTGGAGGACTGTGATATACCCCCAAAAAAAAGAAAAAAAAAAAAAAAAGAAAGGGCATATTAAATCAATTCACAGGTATCGAACATAAAATAAGAAGCAAATACATGAATGCATGGACTTTAGTGTTATTAAAAACCTACATGATGACGAAAAAAACTCATTTCAGAACAAATTCCTTTAGCATCATTCAGCAATTAAGTGTTAGCCCATAACTTACTGCCACCAAAGCAACAGAAAAATGGCGGCAGGTCCACACTAGCAAGGTGAAGGTACAAATTAAAAATGACATGATCGACATCACTCAAGAACCAAGAATGCTACTGAGGTGGCAAGGAAGGAGAGAACTGAGTCGACTCAGTGCAGAATTCATTGAAATAATTGTCTGGGTGTATAAAGGCATCAATTTTTCACATCCGTCAACAGGAAGTGTGGTAATCTACTTTAATAGAAACTAACATAATCATACTGAACTCAAACCATCTAATAGAAAAGTATGAGAAAACGTGCAGATTCTTATCACCATAGCAACTGAAGTAATACCAAGAATTTGCCGCCCAAGCAATCTTGAATTTTTCTCAGAATGTCTATCGATCGGCAATTCTGCAACTTTTGGGCCCTCGTGAATTTTCAGTGTTAAACTGACACAAAATTCTAATTTCACTTAATATATTTAAGTAATTTTATGCATGAGTCGATTAAAGTAAAAATTATATAATTTACTTATTTCTTCATCTGTAAGGATGCCTATTTAAGAATGTCCTAATAATTCAAACTTTCCTAGCACTAAGTTAGTAAGATTTGTCTATGAACAGTATCATTGCGATCAAACACAAGAATCTAAGTCCAAAAGCAGGCAATCTATCTAAAACGAAAATCAGCAAGGGATTATAAAAAAAAAAGATCCAATTTTTACCTCAGGTCTTATTGTAATACTTTGGCAACAGAAAGGAAACAGAAATATGCACATGGCACTCAGTATCAATACTATCGACCCCATCAAGGATTCAACCCACAAGATCAGACAGGTTGAGTATCAAAAGAAACAAGAGAGATAAAAGCGAAGCGAACTTATCCGCGCTGAAACGACAACGAAAGCGTGCGTATGTACATGAGGATACAGCTTCGCGCCTCATTTAATAACCATGTGACAACGGATTTTAACAGCACAGGTCACCCGAAAGCGTGTAAGAGCCAGAGTTTGGGAATTGCTCTTAAAATATTAAATGGTTGCGGCGCCGCCCCGGCCTTGTCACGATAAACATTTACTACCTGGCAAACCACTACACGGCACTTAGTGCGTCCATATGAGTTTACGAATGTCGCGTTTTTCCCCGTTGTCCCCTGAATGCCTTTATACGGCAGGATGGAGAGCCAAATGCCCTCATCATTCTTTTAAGCGGTTTCATGCTCGGCATGCAAATCCCTCTGCTCTGCTCGAAGTGATTTGAAGGTAACCAGATGAACTGAACCGAAAAGGTGTCTATATATATATATATAT
>NC_087212.1:30691243-30693743 GCF_015104395.2 Macrobrachium nipponense
CGAGTTCTTCACAACCTTCAAAAAAAGAGAAAAAGAGAGGTACCTTCAGCCGCATGAAAATCTTTTTCGTGCCAGCACATCACATGCTTTTGTTTTCAGGCCGAAGGGCCGCGTGAAATGGGGAATTTTCTTTAGATTTCTGCCCACTGCCTTTATGGCCGAAATGAAACTTTATTTATATAATATTGACAAACAAATACACTGTACACTGCGTATGTGGGTGGGGGAATATGTGCGTTCGTGTTTATTTGTTTGGTCGTTTAAAAACTACCGAAATTCGATAGATAAGGCATCAAATATATGGAAATTCAGAAGGGGAAAGTCTTCCAACGAAAAAGCAAAACAGAGAGAGAGAGAGAGAGAGAGAGAGAGAGAGAGAGAGAGAGAGTCTCCCTCGTATCACTCGGCCACAACAATACCTGCTACAACCTCGGGGCCTCAGCCGCAAGATTTCCCCAAAAAGGAGAGAATAAACGATAGGACTGAAACCTTGCCCCTGTTACCCTCAGAGACACGCACAACAGAATATCAAAGCCTCGGAAGAATGGTGCGGACATTCCCATCTATTATTTATGGAGATAAGTGACGGTCGGGTCGGCCTAACCCAACTAACATTCCACTAGACCTAAAGTCCCGAATGAACGACGCAGACTTACACAAACACATGCATAAGTAACGCGACATACACTTACAAACACGTGCGCAGCGTTCGACAGCTGTCCAGGCCACCCGTAGCCTTTAAACATTCATCAACTCAAGGCGTCGCGAACACCTTATGAAATCAAAAGGCTCGATGCCAAGACTCCCGACTCTCTTGATTGACTTCTATTAATACCGGACGCTGAGTTTCGGTTTTGATGGACGGAAATAGAGGGGACCTAAGCACGAGAGTGAAACTGCAAAAATATATCTACAAACGTCGCAAATAAAATGTGATGTAATCGAGTAAGCATAAAATTTCCTCTCATACTGTGCTATGATTTTTTTCTAAATTACATACAACGGTTTACAACAATTCTAAATTGAGAAACGAGAGAGAGAGAGAGAGAGAGAGAGAGAGGAGAGAGAAGAGAGAGAGAGAGAGAATTAATATAAGACTGTTCAATGAAGGTTTCCCATTCACAGTGGTATGTAATTCTTCTATTCCACTTCAACGTATTTGTACTAAATGGAAAAACAGAGTCAGTCTAATGGTGTTTTCAACATTGATTTATGAGAATAATGGCATCTTCATTTATCAATCAACTCATGTGGACGAAAACACAAAGTATTTGTGAAATTTATTAAAATGATAAAATTTCTTGAGAGAACAAACATACTACTGATAAAAGCAAATTATGTACAAACATATACATAAGAAGCAATATATGTGTGCTTGTGTGTGTCGGCGCGTGCGTGTGTTTGGTAACGGTCGTGCTTCATTAATGAGCCTAAGTTCGATCCCGGGCTGGAACAAAAGCAACTTATGCTTATCCGTAAAACAATCCACTGTACTTTTGCTGGGCTAAGCAGTGAACTGTATATCGGTCAGCTAATTGAATGCTGAGATCACAATGCAGGAACATTCACAGAATGACCTGAGGTGGCAATTTTATCCCAAAATCTTGGCTGTGAACCGTTCAAAAGGTAAAACGGGCACAGACGAGAAAAGACTATATTCGTGAAAGTGTAATTGTGTCACGCAGCTGTATATGCATATTTACATGAACTCTTGTAGCAAACACAAGCACTGACAAAACACACGGTCCAAGGTTTACACCTAAGGCCAGTGAAGCTTCTTACCCACTGCAAGCTACGTATCTCTATGAAATTTCCCGCTCTTCTGGTTTCCTCTCAACTGGAATCTTTTACGCTTCAGTATAATTTATGGAAGATAAATTCGGTACTCGTCCCCTCAGGTTTCCGTCAGATTACCTCTCTCTCTCTCTCCCATATAGTGTCAAATAAGGTTCCCCGGCAACCTTCTGGCCAGCTTATAAGACGGGAATGCTCGCCAAAGTTTCGCCTAAATTATGTAAGGAGTTTTCACTGTATATCTAAACTAAGCCCTGAACTTGTGCGAGGCGTGTGCGCATTTTGAGCATTCGCCAGGATTCATAACAATGTGAAAGTTCCCCTAAAGTAGCGTTCAATCACCCGCTGTTCTCTATAAGAGGTTCCTGGAGGACTTCGCCCTCAGACTTCCCTTGTTAAGAGCCATACCAATGCCCTTTCCCTTCTGAAAAGCACCTCATTATGGAATATGTGGTTGTTAGTCTAAGACTTACTTCCCTTAGCAGTCCCCTTCATCTTGCTGGCGTCTGTTTCCAATGATGGTTTATAAGCGCTTGCTAACAAGGACAAATGCTCACTCGTCAATAATTGTTACTTACCATTTCCACCCACCTTTCTTTTTTTGGCCCAAAATTTTGGTCCTTTGTTATACCCTTGGCAGGTTTTATGAAGGAATAAGATGAAAGGAAATCTGTTAAATATATTCTTCTTGCACTATTCTACAGGT
>NC_087212.1:30696243-30711243 GCF_015104395.2 Macrobrachium nipponense
AACGAAGATTAAACAGCAGTACAAGAGATCCCTTTATATATGCCGGACATTTCTTAAGAACCGCCGGAATGCACGGTAATTATGTGAATTAATTACCTAATCAATTAATTGGATGCTTGTAATATGAACTGTTCAAGGAAATCGAGACATGAAATGCGATAAACTGCTAAGGTAGGATTTAAAACCATCCCGTGGCAGGACTGAGCACGACGCTCCAGAGTTGTCCTGATATGATAACGATGATTTATCTTACATCAAACACACATTGACATGTTATTCCTGGATTCGGAAATTCATACAAAGCCTCTGCAATGAATCGTATATCAGTGCAAATCAGACCATTTGTCAACGCCATCTTCGGGACCATTTGTATCAAGATGTCCAACAGTAGCTACCTTGCAAGCGCGTCCTAAACATCTTTCTTGTTGTTGTTGTTGAATTTGAAATGATGGATGGTTAGGAAAAAGTAAACTCCGAACAAACTATATTTAGAGCCTCTTTATATTGGTGACAGATATACAGTACATGACTATACTACAACATAGATTAAAGTGCATAGAGCATGAAATAACTGTATTTCAAAATAAACACGATTCTGTTTATTGGTCACCATAATCACCTTTTATAGGCTTTCATGCCAAACACTCTTGACCTTATTTGGATACGTTAACATAATGGAAGGAAAAAATTGCATATAAAAAAGAAAAGGGAATATATAAAAAAACAAAAGCATAAAAGTAAAAAAACCGTAAGCATAAAATGAGAGAGTGCGGATTCTGATGTGGAGCCTACGACGATACACTTTATAAGCCGATGCGAACAGAGTAGATCAAGCTCACGTAAATGGAAATCAATTGAAATCTGATTTATGAAGAGCTGGAAATTGTTTTTGGATTTTTGAGCAACAATACGAGTTTTACCTTCCCGTAGTTTGCCAAAGCGCTGTGCAGCCGGTAAAAATACCGCTGCAATATAACTCAAAAAGAAAGAAAAAAAAAATACCATAGAGCCGTTCACTCACAGTGATTTCATTTCTCTCGTTCTGTTCACTAGTCTAAATTTCCCTTTTGCTTGGGCATTCTTTCCTTTGATTTGGAGAATAGCTGAGTTGCTTCGGGTATATTTAATGCGCTCATGTATTTTTAGTGAGTGCGTCTTCGATAATTCATTCACGGACATGCCAACTTGTGCAATGATGTGCCGTTCCAAATTATGATTTTTCAGCGGCTTTGAATTTGGCCTATCATCACTGCTGCCAGTACTGGAGGTAGTTGCAGTAGTACTAGTAGGAAGATGTAATACTGGTAGTAGAGTAGTAACAACAGTGGTAAGAGTAGTAGCAGCAGGAGTAAAACAAAACACATATACACTCAACATGCACAACGTTCGTGTCTCCAAGGAAACATAACCGAAACTAATAGATTCGAACAAATATCCAATTAATCATCTATGGGACAGACTGGATTTAATAGTCAAGCAGCTTGGGTTAAAATCAGGATACTCAACAAAGCGATACAGTACTGATCTATACACACCCACACGAGTAGGAAAGGAGAGAGAGAGAGAGAGAGAGAGAGAGAGAGAGAGAGAGAGAGCAAATGAATAGCAGCGGCAAAAGTAAGCGGTTCATCTTCTATTCTAGCCCGTGAAATATGGAGAGACGTCAGGAGAGGGAGAGACATTTCCCCATCGTAGGATTTCTTTGCATAATTCACACCGGATTGACGCTTACTCCATCCAGGGAGAGAATTTCTCTCAAATCCGCCGGGTTCCTTTGGTCCCTCCGTTATGGCACCTCTTCGGCCCTTTTTATGCAGGAAGAAAAAATTACTTTTCACGATTCGTAACTTTGAAGTGCTTCTTTCTATTTCTGACTGGTACTTCTTCATTACCCTTCTCTGACAGGCTGTTTGTTATCAAGATCATCATTTTGACTGAAAAACGTTAGACAGTCATTTGATTAACCACTTTATTCCTTTTCATTTCAAAGTGAGAAATATAATAAATACGTACAATACACATTTGTAGGTTTATACTACACAGTATTTACACATTTAATCACTAGCTACCTTTCTTATTTATCCAGATGTCTAAATAACAACCCATCAGTCCTGGCAGCATATTCCCGAACTGTAACCGAGTACTGAGACCTTCCCTGAAAAAGCGGGATGACATATCTTAAACATACAAACACACAACATCTAATCCAACAAATATAAACACAGGCTTTTCTTAACTTGACCAATCCGAATTCATTGTAAAAATTTCATACAAGGGGTACCTCATCAACACGAAAAACTAGAACAGCAGAAGAAAAGACCGCCTGGGCGATCTTATGGATATGTCAGGCGAAGTGCAGCTGGAAACAAAATTGTAGCACACAACGAGGTCCCCGGGAAAAATTCTAATCAAGGCGGAGACTGCAATAACCTCGACAATCACATTATTTTCTTACACCACACCTGATCTGGAACCTCACAGCAAGCTGCGAGGCAGATCTAACTGAACATGCTGTGCTTTCGTCGTGGAATTAAAGACCTTCGTGCGAGGAAACTTAATTCTGGGGAACGGTTTAGAGAGAAAAATAAATTAAATAAATAAATAAAAGAGAGAGAGAATCGAAGCAACCCGGTTCTCTAAGGTCTCGACGATATCACAAGAAATAATACCGGAGGTGACGTTTCATTTCATAAGAATTTATGGAACACGATTCTCTTATTCTTCAGTGGTAGATAACGAGATCACACCTTTGGTAACCTTTTACTGATTTCAGAACAAAGTCTGTATTATTTTTTCAGGCGCGTATCTCACGAAAAATAAAACGTAAAAGTCGACTACGATTTTATTAAAAAAGAGAAAGAATAGAGAAGGCTAACGGTAGTGGAATTTATAAGAGATCTGTTCCGAGAAGTAACAGGTCATAACAGATTCCAGGGAAATCCGGAGTACTTGCGAAGACCTGCATATCGAGCAAAAGATATTACTGATATTTCAGAGCCGACGGAATATCTGGAGAAATGGAATGTCTCCTCCAGAATTAGTAAAATATTTTTTCGCCCCGTTCTCTCCTCAGAAGCTCCCGCCGATCTGAGGCAGAACCAATATCCAAAAGTGAAAATGACAAAAGTAACGCCGCCAAAAGGAACGGAACAGGACCCCGCATGTTAATAAAAGAATTTTTTCCGATCTTGTTTCAGAATATTCCCGCCCAGAAAAAAAATCCTAAAAAAAAAGCCGTACGTATGTGAATATTATAATATTCATAAATATATGAGCATTAAACCTTATTACCAAACATATAATGAATAATAAAAAGTCTTGTGCTTTTGCAAAATATGGCATTACCGAAAATCGTGTTCATTTAATTTACTGGAAACATAGGGAAATTGCACAGAATAAGCTGCTTATTTTGAGAAGTAAAGTAGTGTGATATTATATTCCAACAGAACAATTCCCTCAGTACCTAACTAAATCATAATGCAATTTCCATAAAACAATATAACAAGATTTATTTGACAAATTTCCATACTGTATTCCATCAGTTAACAATATTTTGTTATCACCAGCATTGTGAAGAATGAACCAAGTTTGGTAACTCATATTTTGCTAAACACCAGGATGAAGATTTTTACAGCTAACTTCGTCAGAGTTTGAGTATTGGGATAAGTATTATCTTTTCATGTTTGTATGCCTTTTCTCTTATTATGGAAGGGGGAGGGGCTCAATGTAATCATCTAAGTTTGCCAGCAAGGATTTTGGGATGATGTTGCTACCCATACCTTACTGATTACCACGTAAATAATTATAATTCATCGCTTACGTAAGAGGTAAAATGGATGTTTTTATTGCTAGGAAACGAGACTAAACATTACCATAGCTTTGGCTGGATCTTGAAAAAATATCTGGTAAAAACCGGCTGGCAACCACTTGACTATGAGGATTATATACCCAATCTCTCTCTCTCTCTCTCTCTCTCTCTCTCTCTCTCTCTCTCTCTCTCTCTCTCTCTCTATCAATATATATATGCATATACTACATCTATATTATATTATATACACTATATATGTATATATATGTATATATGCATAAATACATACACACACACACACACACATATATTTAATATATATATATATATATATATATATATATATATATATATATATATATATATATATATATATGCCAAAGGGTGTTATCTTTCCAGTTCTCAGGAAGCCTTTTGGGATGATGCTGATAGCCCTACTTAGATGTCAAACTGCGGGGGTACCTAATTTATTGCATAAGTCCGAAGGGACCCAGCGTACCCATCCATCAGTCAGTCTTCACCTAAGAGCAGAGGTGGCTATTTTCATGCCATTCTCGTGCCAAAGCCGTGAAAATTGATGTGAAAAAACCTGATAATTCAAGTGTACGGAAGCAAAATATAAGGAGATAATATTACAAGATAATACTACTGTGGTTACACAGATATGTTGTTTAACGGTCTGTGATACTAAGGCGATAAAGCAGGTATACTTAACGATATCTCACGCGGTCACGTACATGAAAAACGCGACACATTACTTCGTGGCAGGGGAAATTCTCTTGTTGTGGTGACACCGTGATCAGCTAAGAGGCACTTCCAACAGTACTTTCTACGATTTAGAGTATTTTAAAGGGGCTAACTTTCCTCAGTCAAATTCTCCTATCTCTAGCAGCTTTAACAAAGGCATACTACCAACGGATTCAAAGGCATCACACTGGAAAGCTGCAGTGAAAAGGACAGAGGTTACGTCGTTGTCTGACAGTTTCCAACGTCGGTTCATTTGGTTCACATACTGGCAAGCAACAGCAATTTGAGCCAGGACCGGATGTTGGTGTTCATGACCACAGTTACCAGCGATTACATAAAAAAAAAATGTTATTGGCCGACACTCGTTTCGGGATGAATTTAAAAGATTAAATATGGTTACTCCGCGCCTCTTTTTGTACTAATTAGCTTAATAAATGCAGACGACATTAAGGCCATTGTGTAAAGTGGATATTTAATAGTACAACACTGACTTAACACCAAGAAATTCATTCATGTCCAAAGGAACAAACACATCCTCGAAGATGGTACGATTTGCCACAGAAGGGATTCGTACCTTCTCTTAATTTGTACTATAATTCTAAAATTTCGAGAGCGTGGGTTTCTCTACAATTGTCACTGGAGTGGACAACGAAATTTCCCAGTGTACCTCAAAGGTTAAAAAAAAGGATAAAATTAGTGGGGTTCTAATTCAGAGTGAATCAACAAAACTCTGCCTTAGAAAATGGACAACTGCATGAATCAGGCAAAACTGAGACAGAGAAAAGAAAACAGCTACTAACATCCCTGAGCGCCAAAGTATAATGTGCGTGACATTTTTTGAACCTACGCATTGAAAAGTTTCCATTTACAAGGACAGTGCTTATCTATATTTTTCTTTCAGCTTCAAGAGAAAACAAATCGTAATGTACATATGTTATTTCAGCATCGATTTTTAAAACTAAACATTCAACTTATGCCATGTATTTTCATACGCTAAGTCCTGTTCCTCAAAAAGACCTCCGTAGGAAAAAAAAAAAATTGCTTTATCGAAACTGATCCTGTACTTCAGAGGTTGGTCTTTGAATTCCAAAATAGCTTTTTTCCTTAGACACTCTCTCTCTCTCTCTCTCTCTCTCTCTCTCTCTCTCTCTCTCTCTCTCTCTCTCTCTCTCTCTCTCTTCTAAGGGTTTACCTGAGAACGAACTATGCGCAACATACATTATCCTTTTAAATTAAGCTTCAGAAAGTAATCATAAAAACATTTTCATCTGTATGGCAAGGAAATACCAAATAAATTGTAAAAGGTAACAAACGCACATACATGTAAAATATGAAAAACAAACAAAAATCTGTAAAATCAAAAGAAAAGCGATACTTGAACCGGGAAAATTTGAAGAATAATATATCTGAAGAGCGTCTGCCAGTAACTGAAAAAGCAACAAAATGATTTACAATACATGCAATTAACGGATAAAATAAAAAGAAGATACATTTCGTTAAATAACTGACTGCGATTCTATCTTGTCTTCGCCAGCCCCTCTCCCTAAAAGACCATATATCAAACATAGAGCTCCTCAACATCCCATAGACTGTAAAGAGGTATCTGTCTACATCCATAACATCTCGGCGCGACTATCGATTCTCCATTCATTCTCATTTTGGGAGAAGCCAATCCGTGTTGTTGAGCCAAAGGGCAATGCTATGGGGAAACCCAGATAAAAAGCATTAGACTCTCTCTCTCTCTCTCTCTCTCTCTCTCTCTCTCTCTCTCTCTCTCTCTCTTTTGCTATTTGATTTGCGTCAACGATTGCTTCATTATCCACGCCTCTTTCCTGCTTTCATAAAGTCTCTACCTCTCCTTATCTCTCGCATTTCCAACGTATTCTCCCTGTAGATCTATACATCAACTATTCTATATCCTCACTATCCATTTACTTTATGAAGCATAACTACACGTTCTTGATCGGTTCATACCCCAGGAAAAATTAGGGTAGCAAATCAGTAAAAAAAAAAAATGACGATGCATTTGCCCAAGTCTAAGTCCACAGTGACTACTGTATAAGTGTTCTAATCCCAAGCATATTTACCGTCGGTTTGTTCTGCCCTCTTTACCCCTCTTATTCCCCGTTTCCCCTCACCTCATCTTTCACTTCTCGTTTCCCACCTCTCGTCCTCCAGTACAAACAAAGAAGATCCCAGATTAATGACACTTTCATTAATGCGGATTTTGCTAGGTTTATCCTGCAAACTTTGAATGCAGAGTCCACATTAGAATTCTTGCAGTTTTTGTTATTCTCTCTCTCTCTCTCTCTCTCTCTCTCTCTCTCTCTCTCTCTCTCTCTAGCGGAGCTATCACGGTTATCGAAAGTGTAAAGTTCTCATTCAGCGTTAACTAACTTCATTAATCAAGATTACTGTCACCTGTTGGCTAATCGAGAAACTCATGCGTTTTCATATACCAGCAAAAGGGGCTGCCAGAATTACGGATCTGTTTTTGCTTACTTTTGTAGTCTTGGCATTCGACGAATAACGATAGCAGTTAGCGTTGCACCCAAGGTTTGTTTGACATCAATGCAAATCGTGTGATAAACACAATGGACACAGCAAAGTTCATGCATAGTGATTAATTTCTCATCTGATTCGCAGTTAATGAACTTGAATTTTATCTGTTTCTCTATAAGCAATACTTGCGCAGAAAAAAAACTCCGCTTAGTTTTATTCCTAATAGCAAAAAGTATATGTAATAAACGTAATAATTTGTATTCAGATTAAGAACGTATGAAAACAGGAAACAATTTTTACCAAAATGAATAACAAAAGCATTTCATAGTTTGGCATGACACTGGAGCGCGCTTACGAACACACACCACACCAACATCTACACACACATATATATATATATATATATATATATATATATATATTATATACATATAAGATACATATATAATACACACACAAGCACACACATGTATGTATGTATGATATATATATATTATATATATATATATATATATATATATATATATATATATATATATATATATATATATATATATAAACCGAATGTCACTGGACCCCAAACCCTGAGGGTTTATCGCCTTCGCCAGTAAATGCCATCCCAAGGAAAATGTATCATCCTTTCAACAACCTGGATCGGGGGAAGTTGCATCCAGTGACCGTCAAAAATACATGAATCCTGACTTAGGTGCGAGACACCAGATGGAGATATTACGGGACGTGAAGGGAAGTGGAAAAAGAAACAGCACTGCAAGAACGACAGGGGTATAAGGGTGGGCTTGGGGGAGGGGGGGGGGGGTGGGAGAGGTGGGACTTGGAAGCTAGTGGTAGGCGCTGCCGTCAGCTGTGGTTTCGTTTTCGAATTGTTGTCGAAATGTGACAGTGGAATGAATAAAGGGACTCGAGAAATACGTTTTATGTTTATGGCACTGACACCTTATTTTCCTTGAAAGTAAAATAAGAAAACTGAAGAAATAAATCTAATGGTTATGGTCTTTACGACATTGACACCTGATTATAATTGGGAATAAAATAAAGGAACTGAAGAAACAAACATAATCGTTATGACACTGATACCCTTTTTTCCTTGGAAATAAAATTAAGGCATCGAAAAAAAACACACTATGATTATGACACGACACCATATTTTCCTTGGAAGTAAATTAAATAAAGGCCGAGGTTATGACACTAAAACCATGTTTCCTTGGAAATTAAATAAAGGAACTGAAGAAAGAAATATAATGGTTATGACGCTGACACCGTTTCCTTGACAGAAAATTAAAGGAACTGAAGAAATAAATATCAATGTTATGACACCGAAATCACGCTTCCTTGGAAATAAAATAAAGGAACTGAAGAAAAAAAATATAATGATTATGATACTGACACCATAATTTCCTTAAAAAGGAAATAAAGGAACTGAGGAAACACATACAATAGTTATGACACTGACATTGTTTTCCTTGGAAACTAAATAAAGGAAATGAAGAAATAAATATAATGGTAATGACACTGACACCTTTTTTTCCTTGGAAAAGGAATAAAGGAACTGAGTAAATCATACTATATTGGGCGTTATGTTCGTCTGTCTGCCTGCTATTCAATCACGGCTAAACGGCTTGACGGATTTAAACCAAACAAAAACTATTGGATAGGCCTTTGATCGAGGATGTTTTATAGCCTTATATGGCTATATCCAGATCATTGGTTTCCCAGGTATAATTTTCATATACATAAAAGGAAATATCTGTCTGTCTATTTGTTCGTTATTCGTTATGCACGCCCAGACTATGAAAGCTAGGGTTACCACATTTTTACCATAGACTCCCCCCCCCCTCCCAACGGCAAGGTTTAAAATCAAATCCAAAATTCGAGGGCCGTTTCTAAGGGGATCATAAAAACTCTTTTTTTTTATAACCCCTCATTTTTTTTTTACAACTTTGGGAGTTAAAGCTAGGGATACCAAATTTTGATCATAGACTCCCGTCTTCCCCAGGAAGATTTTAGTCAAAATCCTAACTTCGAGGGCCTTTTTAAGGGGCTCCTAATCCCCCTTTTCATTCCACCTCATTTTTCTACAACTTTTGAGTTGAAGCTAGGGCTCTCAAATTTTTACCAGACTCCCAGGAGGGGTTTAGTTAAAATACAAAATTCAAGGGCCGTTTCTGAGAGGTCACAGCTCCCGCTTTTCATATCCCTTCATTTTGTACAACTTTTGAAGTTGAAGCAGGGGCTAACAAATTTTTACCATAGACTCCCCTCCCACCAGGAAGGTTTTAGTCAAAAACCGAAATTCCAGGGCTGTTTCTAAGGGGTAATAACCGTCCTTTTTCATATCCCCTCATTTTTTCACAACGTTTCTAAGGGGATTATGACCTCACTTTTTTAAACCCCTCATTTTTTCAACTTTCGAAGCTGTAACTAGGGCTACCAAATTTTACCATAGACCTTCCCCCCCCTCTCCCCATGAAGGTTTCAGTTAAAATCCGAACATCGTGGGCCGTTTCTAAGGGGCTCATAACCTCCTTTTTCATAACCCCTCAATTTTTACAACTTGCAGGGTTGACAGCTAGGGCTACCAAATTTTTACCTTACACTCATTCCTCCCTCCAGGAAGGCTTTAGTCAAAATTCTAAATTCGAGGGCCGTTTCTAAGTGGGACATAACCCTTCTTTTTCATACCCATCATTTTTTTTATGACTCTGATAACCCGTCCGGAGGACAGGTACAGCTACTAGTAAATATAATGGTTGTGAGACCAACATCATGCCTTCCTTGTAAATAAAAAAAAAATGTTATAATACTGACACCATGATTTTCTTAGAAAAATAAGTAAGGAACTGAATCAATTAATATTATGATTACGTCGTTAATACCTTGTTTTCTTGAAAATCAAATGTAAGGCCTCAATTAGCAAGACATTAAATATTTACGATTTTAAATAATAAAATCATTATTGCTTTTCGTTCTGAATGTAAGAGCATAGACATTCCTCATGACAAAGCATTTAGCGTCTACCTAGAATTTAAACAAGAGACAATCTTGAAAGAACAGTGGCAAAGATACTACCTAAAGTCCGAAGGCAAGTTTTGAGACCTCATGGGAACGTTTCCGTCGTTACGTTCGAAGTGATATTGCCAAAACTACTCTCCGCTTTCACTTACGTTGTAAACTTGAGAATCAACTGATTTAACCTACCCGCATGCACATTTACTTTAATACTATGCAACTTCTTGCCTTTAAATACCTTTCTTTGCCAAAGAAGTTCGTTGTTACCTACACCTTTTTTTGCCAAGGCAGTTCGTTACTACCTTAAAATGGAGGAAAGTTACCACATTTCTGATATTCCTATTTTTTTATTTGGTATGGACACAGTTGGTTGTGCTTCTTGCTAACATCTTAGATGTAAATATTTATACTGCTCATGTAATTAAAACTATACTAAACAATACGTACTTTGTAGAAACAAAATGCCTTCAAAGGTACCCCATATTTTTAATAAATTCTCAAAACTAAATCAGTAAAGGTAACCAAATCTCCTCTCAAATACAACAAACACCGAAATGATGAACCAAGACGACCAAAAAATCTTCCCGCCACCTAGAAAAGACGATGACAAACAGGCGCGAAAGGCAGGGAGTCACTTTTGGTGCTAACAACAGAATAAAACCCCACACGGGAATGACTAACATCATTTAGTGGAGTCACCCCCGGCAACCGCGGTGACTCGTGCACTTCGTCTTCATGATTTAAGGGAGAAAGAAAACGGGGACATTAAGAAGGAAGTCGTTGCAGACAGAGCGCAGAAAGGGATTTCTGCCGATATAATTTAGGGATACGAATGGGGCCTAAAAGGACAGACCTTTCATAATTCATTTTGGAGATAAATGCCAAAGCCATGTTTTAATTCTTTCATATCTAATGACTCTTCTGAACGGAACAAACGCCAATAAAAGGGACGGAGCAGTCTACAATCGTTGTAGAAACTTGGCAAGTGCCATCTTCGACAAATACAGCCGCGGTCATTTGTATTCCATATACATGGGGGTCTGAAGCCTACTACCAACCCCCCATTACTTTCAATAATCGTAAAACGTACGAGTTGCCCTCGGGAAGACAAATGCGTCCAAGAGATCGGCAAGCTAAACCAGAGTTTATAGAGTTCCTTCAGTAACCGTAAAACAAAGACACGCCAAAGGGAGAGAATCATTGGAAAACTGGAACGCTGAATGTGGAATCACTAATCGCTAAAAAGGAAATAACTGCCATTATTTTTGAAAAAGTAATATTGAAACTAATTAATATTACATATTACTATAAAAACAAAACTGAATAAACTGTATGAAGCAATATACTACAAAGGATATGCATAGCACCGAGCTCTTTGTTCTAGAAAGTATACGCTATACAAAAAAAAAAAAAAAAAAAAAACTAAAATTAAAATGCCACAGAAATTGGGAAAGCAAGTACAGACCATTCATGTCACAAGGGTCAAACATAACATTTTTTCTGTTTTTATTGTAAACAGATCATATACGCACACGTTACCAAAAGATATTTTTACTGACGATGAAGAGAATGATACAAGATGTACCGTGAAAGAATAACGTAAGACGTTGGGGGAATAAAACGCACATTAAATCAGTGCTGATGTTTCAGAAAAACTGGTAATATCTCTACCATTGCAAACGTATCTGTATCTTCCTGTATGCCTGTACTATATATGGATGTATGTGGTATTCAGTAAGTAAAAGCATGTTTAACATACACACATACATATATTTTATATACAAATAGAGTACAATATATATAATATATATATATATATATATATATATATATATATATATACATCTGACACAGTGGCAATCGGTAATCCATATTTTCCCGCTGCATTCGAGGAGTGGCAGGAAAGGTGGTCAGCAAAGATCTTTCTAAAAATGGCAGAAATTTTCGACGGAGGTAATGTACGAATGCAAGACGCACTGGCAAGTCTCCAGCTCTGATGTTAGCGGCTACGATGGAATCGCTGTTCTGGCTTTTATTTTTCTCTTGCAAAAGGAAAAAAAATGGGGGGAAAAATCACGAAAATACACGAATTGGAGATACGAAAATACACGAACTGGAGAGTGTCAGGAGGCTCCCAATAATTCTTAAACTAAAGGGTGGACTGAAACACGCCTCCTGTTCTCAAAGACGCGATGAGACGAAGAAGAAGAAGAAAAAGAGCATCGTCTGATTCAGTGAGGAATCGTGATTTGACTTTAAGCATCGCTGCTTTCAGACAAAAATGCGTCGAAACAACGTCCACGGAGTTTCAAACGAATTAGTATGGCATTTGCCTTTTTTTCTTAAAAGATATTATTTCATAAATAGCCCTTGATATTTCATGAAGACATACGTGAAGTTTAGAAGACGTGTCTTCTGTTATTTTAGATACTAGGAAAGATTTGTTACCCAACACATATTACCTCAATCCATAAGTATAAAACAAATAATTTCTCTTGAAATGGCAGTTATACTTTCTCGGGAAGGGGAAGGCATTCTCCGAAGCTTAAATTTTGACTATCACAATCATAACCCCAAAAGAATTGGTTCATTACCATGTAATTGGATGATACGAACAATAAATATTTTCCCAAATACCGCTACATTACTTATGGCATCAAGTGTGACCTAATTCTTTATAGCTCTCTAATTACCACATGATATTTAAAATGATTCGGGAAAATTCAGGCCGTCTTTTTCGACATGTAATAATCTTTAATCATACTTGCCCACATAATTAGGTATATCTCAAACAACTTACCGAATTCTCCGAGCAGAAATGAAATATTAATTTTTCACCAAAGGGTAACAGACGAGTCACTGAGCTGTTCATTTTCTGACTCCCCAATCTAGGATAGAACTCACCCACAGCATCAACCAATTCACACACATTGCACAACCCACCTCTAGTCATATAAACAAACCTCATCTGCCTCCTCTCCTCAACCTCCCTCCTCCTACTTAAGAATTCCCAACTATAAACCCTCTCTATATATTCTGCATCACCAAACCATCCATCTATCTATTGTATATAAATATATATATATATATATATATATATATATATATATATGTGTGTGTGTGTGTGTGTGTGTGTGTGTGTGTGTGTGTGTGTGTGTATGTGTGATTCTGAGGGAAAGAGAAGGAAACTAATGTGAAAAAACGATTTATTTGAAAACCTTGAACTTTAAAGTACAAGATATTCTCGCTAATATAATTCCTTAATGTCTTCACGAAGACCAATACCACTCTAGTGTGCACATTCTTCACCACTTATAACTGAGCTTAATGAAAAACAGAGTATTCTAATACCATTCATAAGAAGCCAGTTCCTTTCATAGGTCTGTTTAAAAATAGCAGTTACGTTGATCCAGAATCACACTCACAGCATCATTGCTTATCGCATTCACAAAAACAAAGAATGGTGATATTCCAAATGTGGTATTTTTAAATTGGGAAGCATTCGGTTCAGTCACTGATTGCAGTTCACACATACTTTAACAAAGAAACCTAGTTCATTCTTTCAAACGGTAATTATTTTCACATACTTCATCCACTGATGCCTATGGAATTTCACTTTGAATTTGCTGAGGTTATGTACATATATACATAAAAGAATATTGTCATTAACATTCAACTATGTAAAAAGTTAAAAAGGTCAGGATTTAATCACGATAATAAAACAATCATAAAAGTCCCAAACAGCCCTTACAAAAACCTCATTACATATTTTTCTTAGTCAAACACTCTCCATTCTCTCTCTCTCTCTCTCTCTCTCTCTCTCTCTCTCTCTCTCTCTCTCTCTCTCTCTCGCTCTCTCTCTTAAAACTATCTCCCGTCTGTTAATTCCCTATTCATCGTTAGTTGCTGAGTAAGCAGTTAACTCAATCAGGACCCACCTTTACCTCATGCTGAATACGAGTCCTCAATGAGAAGATCCTTCTTCAATGAACCAGGTGAAAATAACTCTGATGGATGGAGGATCTATTGACTCAAAATTAGAAGTTCCCTCCTCCTATCAACACCACCCGGAGGAGGAGCGGGAGGAGGAGGAGGAGGAGGAGGAGGAGAAAGAGGGAGAAACATGGGGGACATAAAAACACTGTTAAAGAGTCGGCGGAGAGCGAGGTGATGAAAATGGGGACATAAAGTTACCAAGTAAACTGAAGAGAGAGAGAGAGAGAGAGAGAGAGAGAGAGAGAGAGAGAGAGAGGCTGCGAGATGATTGGACCTTTGAATCTCAAATTCTAAACAGCCGGAGGAGAGAGTCCAGAGTAATGAAAGATATCATTAATCTCGAAAACTTTGTTTATATTGTGGATGCCAAATGGAGGGAAGGGAAGAGGGAGTTGAAAGGGTTGGAAGGCGGGGTGAAGGGGGGAGTGAGGATGGAGAGTAGGAGGAGGGGGGGGGGGGGGAGACACCGCGGAAGGAGAGAACGATATGGAGAAATAAAAACCTTTCCCTCCCCCCCAAAAACAAAAATGGGTAGAAGCACCGTTAAAACTGACGAGTTTCCTTTAGCTCTGTTATTGATATAATGTAAACAAGACTACATTTATAGCATGCATAAATAAACACGAAAATATTACTTTCAGTAACATGACCCAATAACCTTATTTCATTGGAAACAAAGATAAAAAAAAAGAGGTAGAATACAAAATGTTTTGAAAACGAAATTCTATTTTCCTTTGCATCTTGCTACCCAATTAGAACATAAATTCATTTGAATAAAATAAAGTTCTAACATACAGTACAGTATACATTTCTACATAGTTCTTAAAGATAAATATGTCTAGGAAATGGACATCTTACGAAATTCCAAGGGTATTTAAAGAACACACTCACAGAAACAAATAAACAAACATATCTACCTA